>NC_133314.1:21505140-21509064 GCF_012295235.1 Primulina huaijiensis
ATATTATATTAATAAAATCGTGAACGTTTCTCGAAAACTATTGGAAGAAAAAAAATTGTCTCGAGTTTAGTTTAGCAAAAAATTGAAATAAGTTTAAATTTAACTCCATATCGATAAATTCTTATTTTTTTTATTACAACTCTCCCGGGGATGGGAGATCGAATCCGAGAAGATCGACTATTCCGACAGGGATGAGATTACTGGACTAAAAGTCCGGTCTCCGATAAATTCTAACACAACACAAATATTTATCAAATATGTTTAAAAATTTAACGAATCAGCTGAATCTTTTATAAGCCTACACGCAACGTCGAATATTTCAGTCATGGAAATTCTTTTTTTAAAACCGAAAAAGAAAAAGAAGAAAAAGAACGCCGCCTACGCCTGAGGTGTGTATCGAACGCAGGAAACAAAGTGTACTCCACAATTTCCGCCGACGCATTGAGGTCGAGGCCCACCGAAAGCGGCTGCGGAATCGTCACTGACCACACCTCAATTTCTCCACCGCGGACCCGCCGCCTTTATCTCCTCCCTTCCCCCACGCGCTTCGTGTTGTCAGGAATTCCGAATCTACTTGTTTCTTTATAGAGACAAATGTCCGAATAATTCGTTATATAAAATTTTATCTTAACCCATAATAATTATATTATATAGACAAAACTTGTGTGAGACGGTCTCACGGGTTATATTTTGTTAAATGGATCTCTTATTTGGGTCATTCATGAAAAATTATTATTTTTTATACTAAAACTATTACTTGTTATTGTGAATATCGGTAGGGTTGACCTGTCTCATATATAAAGATATTGAAAACGTCTCATAAGAGAACTACTCTATTATATAATCACCTTCGACCTAATTCATTTTTTCAATTTCCATTAGAAGCAATAATTGAGATATAAACACGTTAGAGATTTCACACGTCCTCGATCCTACTCTCGTGAAGTTTTTTGAATTCAAAATCAAGCCATCCTAATCAATATGTACATTCTATCAATACTAAATAACATGAATTTGTAAACTTTAGATACATTACATATTATTATTAAAAATTAAATAACATAACAATAATATAATATCATGTAGAAAATAAATAATCCTAAAATATATATAAAATAAATGTGAAAAGGGTGAAAAATGAGTTCAGAAGATCATAAACGAGCTATAAAGAATACAGTCTGAGTTACTCCCCTTGTTGCAAAGATCACTTAAAATTTTTAACCCGTCGATAATGTCCTTATAAAAATATTGGTAACATGATCTTTAGTTGATGTTTATATATAATATTTCTGAACCAAATATTTTTTTTGTGCATTTAAATGATCAAATAACCACTAGTTGACTTAACATATCCAAAGATAAATATGTTAGCACTTTATTGTTTACAATGACTAATTAATATATATTTTTTCTGGGAAAAAACATAGAATCTATACCTCAAAAGAAAATTTCATATTTTCAATTATTTCATCTCACATTTATATTTAAAAATGCTTGACAGTTTTAGTAAACTTTCCGGGATTATGTACTAATCCGATTGAATCACGTGTGTTCGAATGATCTTAACCCGCATACTGAATTTTGTCATTATTTTGAAAAGATAGTATTGGAGGGTGAATCTAATTCTATTTGACATTTTAAATCATTCATAAATTTTCTTAATAATCATCTATATTTAAATTAATACTGGAATATATGTTTACTATTTACTATTTACTATTTACTATTTACTATTTACTTGGCTCTCACTTAATCTTGGAGAAGAAGTAAAAGTTTATCGTGTGTTAGAACGAATAATTTGCCCCTTGAAAAGAAGATTTGAATAATTCAACCATACGATTCAATGCTGCAAAAAGATGGAATAAAAAATAATTTTTTTTGAAAACTAAATAAATAAAAGATATAAATAAAAATAGGATTATAGAGCAAGGGCTAAAAGTAACACGTGCCGTCCACCTTAGACACGACTTGTCCCCCCCCGTCAACACGTAATTCAAACGGCTGTGTGCTCCACAACCAGACTGGCCGCCATTCATTTTAATTGACCCATTCTTTTCACATTGATATTTTCAAACACTTCTTCATATATAATAATAAATATAAATATAAATATAAANAATTTTGGATTCTATTCTTTGATGGTTTATTTTTTTTATTTGCACACACATCACATAAATAATTTCATGATGAAACTAAATAAAATTTAAAAAAATAGAGAAAAAAATAATTAGAAATCAATATTAAAAATGAGATAAAATGCAAAATCATATTAATTTTTATTAAAAAAATAAATTATTAGATAAATACATAATTTATAATTTAAAATTTTATAAAATATTTATTTATTAACAAAACACATTATTTTGAAAACATTGCTACAAATATCATTTTAGATACCAAATTATCATCAATGCTAGTTTAGGGTATTTTTGTCTCAACAACAAAAAATGTAAAATTTATCATACTCATTAAAATCTTACCAAACAAAACATGCTTTATCACAACACATTATATATCCTTACCTTAAGTTTTGTCATCAATCCAATTAGTTATCATATCTTACACACCAAACATAGCCTAACAGTGTGCCTAGACGTATACAAAAATTGGAATTGAAATTTGAATTCGATTTGGATTTTAAATCCATAAAATTGAAATTTTATTTTGGTATTTGGCAAGAATTTAAAATATAATTTGAAATTTGATTTTACTATTAAAAATAATACTTTTTATTATGTAAAAAAACATTAATTTTCATTTTGAGTTTGTACTTAATCGATCCGTCTCATATATATTTTTGGATAAATGATATTTTTAAATTTTTTAATAAAATACTTAAATATAAATTTAATAGTAAAAATAATTTGATTGTGTTTAAAACTCAAATCTCATGAAATCAATGAAATGATAGTAATTTTGCAAGTATTTTATTCAGTTAAATGAATTTTTTTGAAATCATATTAATGTCAATATCATTTTGAAATTTCATTTTACCGAACACTAAAATGGTATTTACAACTTCAAATCACATTAAATTACATCCAATTACATGCTGTCAAACACACTATAAGGGTTAGTGCGATGATACTCTAACCAAATATCTCAAGCTCAATCCAATGATTACAAGGAGAGACACATTGGGTTTTAACACGAGACAATATATTGAACAACGTGAAAAAATACATATATTTCATCAACATAAGTAATCTTATATAGAGTAATCTTACAAGGAGAGACACATAAGTAATCTTATGTAGAGTAGGTCTCTTGTGAGACGGTCTCACGACTCTTTATATGTAAGACGGATCAATCCTAACAATATTTACAATAAAAAGTAATACTTTTAAAATTAAAAATAATACTTTTTAATGGATGACCCAAATAAGAGATCCGTCTCACAAAATACGACTCGTGATACCGTCTCACACAAGTTTTTGTATCTTATGTACACGTTAAGTGTTTGTAACGTTTTTGTATGATTTATGAAGAATTATTGTTGAAGTTAAATTAATATTTATGAATAATTTACTTTGAAAATTATTTAATTTTTTTGTTATAATATGTCAACTTATTTATTACGAAAAATAGTTTTTTGATTAAGTATATTTGTCTCTTTATAATTTTGATCTTTTTTTAAAAAAATTTTAATTTTAGTGCGTTATATTTTTATTTTTAAAATGAAATTTTACTATTTTTTCGATTTTGCACTAATAAGACACCAATGCAGTGCTGATATGACGTTGTATACGACAACATCACATCAACGTTAAAGATGAAAAAAAAATAATTTACCGATAATAAAAAATACATACTCAAAATTGAAATTTGATAATATAGAAAACCAAAATCGTAACATAACCAAATTTACAAGACCAAAATTATAATTTTCTTATTTATTATTAGGATGATGTCTTAATTAAATGG
>NC_133314.1:21509164-21511197 GCF_012295235.1 Primulina huaijiensis
GATGTTCACTATATCTCTAGCCAAACAGTGTTCCTCCACGTTGATTCGCTCTTTCCTGTCCCTAGGCATTGTAACATCTATCGACTCAAATATGGCTGAATAATAGTCTAGAGCTTCGATGAATCTTTGAAGAAAAAGGGCAGTGTTTGTGTTCGATTCTTGTTCCACTAAAGTGACAACTTTCGGAGAAAGAGATTTCACCATTCTTAGAAGCCCGTCTCTTGGATTCGACACGTCAACACTCTCGTCGGGTGTGTGGTGAAGCTGCAGTGGAAAGTTCACCACCAGCGCCTCACCTGGTCTAACATCGAGCATATCCCTTGTGATATCAGGAGCAAAAACTGGAACGGGTTGAAACTCCACAGGGATGCTGAATTTCTCAGAAATTGCTGCCAAACGTCTTCCTACTAATGCAAGACTGTCTCCACGAGCGTGTTTTGAAACAGGATCATCAATCCCAGTAATTCGAACAAGCGGGGCACCACAAGGTCTTGCTGCGAGTGCTTGTAAGAGAGTCATCCATTGAGTCCCTTGTCCAATCTGGAAATCTATGATGTGGATTCGGTTCTCATTTTTACATGCCTCAGCAATGGCGCCATTTGCAGCCATATAACCAAACTTCAAATACGGGCATATTTCATACCGAATGAGCATGTACGTCATCAAGTCTTTGCTATCTGGCTCGTTGCACCTCAAGGACCGGTAAATGTTAGTTCCAGACAGCTCTTTCCTTGCTATTAATCCTTCAAGCATGTATGCACCAACACGCTGAATCGGATCTCCAGTAATAGATACAGATGCACGAGCATGGGGTACCAACTTTTCAAACTCATTTATTTTATTTTCGGAAAGTGACCTCGCACATGCAACCAGTAGTTGCTTGAGGTTATTAGGAGGGAAACCATGCAACCCAAAGTTTTCCATGGCCTTGTAACGACTCTCTGTACTGTGTTCCCCAGTAGAGCTGCTAAATGAATCGGAATGATTTAAAGGAGACCCCGAGGATTCATGGTTCCAGCCTCGTGACCCTTGGACAGGTGCCTGAGATCTCTTATTTTCCCCTAAAAACGGTTCTGATGTTGCCACTTCCTCATCATCGTCGGGACCCATAAGAACACTCTCCAACTCCAATAAAGCACGCCTTACGTGCTGATTGTGATCAGCACTATGAAGAGAAAATGGTCCACTGGAACAAACCAATAGGTTATCCTGACGGCAGAAGGAAGTGGGTCTCGACTGTTGAAGGTACTCTTCGTAATACGGTGAAGAATTGGAAGAAGGGGTGAATTCGTAAAAATTATCCGTTGAACTTTGCTGCTCTAGACTACCCTTGTAAGCGCTGAGTGTGTCAGTATCAGAATGTGTAGATAAAGGCGAGCCAGATAAGTTTCTTGCATCGAAATCCAAGGATCTGAACAGATTTGCCGGTAAGGCAGAAACAGTAGGATAAGAGGAAAAATCTGCACCAGTAACACCGAACCCAATATAATTAGAGTCCATCAAACAAGAAAAACTGCTTTATACAAAATGCAGTTCCTTCTTATCCAGCAGAAAAATAAACCTGTAGAAGAGAAACGAGGCAATATTAGAAAACTCATTTCATTCTCATCCAGAATTCAAGCATAAGCACCAGTTGCTATCCCAACCTTTTACAGATGTTTGACAGATTACAATATTCGAGACAAGCTCGTGAAATATATCCACAAAGTTTACATTAGATTCAATTCGATTCAGATAAGAAGTTAAGAAGATTACATCCAAGTAGTAACTAGGACTAGATTTTAACATTGATATCAATATTATTCCATTTTATTTTTCTCTTTTTCTACAAATCGAGTAGGATATCAGTCTAATAAAGAATTTGAATATAAACTTAAGGCATAAGGGATAACTGCATTACTCCAAGCTAAGGCCGAAACTGGGTAATTTAATTATATCAATACTTTTTTAAAAAGGAAAACTTTTGTTCACACAGAAATTTCTAAAACATCCCATCTGAACTATTTCCTCTTGACAAAAAAAAAAAAAAAAAA
>NC_133314.1:21511933-21515344 GCF_012295235.1 Primulina huaijiensis
TGAATGAAATGGTGATAAAATTGTAGCAGTATGATGTCATAAGGAGCAGCCACAGTAAGTTTGACACGTGCGATTGATGTATAAGCAAACTTTGACCTGACATGGCAACACGTCGGTCAACATGTGAGGAAAAAACAAAAGTCAGCCACTTGCATGAGAGTTTTTCTTTAACGTAACTGCAAGTTTCCATTTATTTATTTAATATGTTATAAACTGGCCAATGAAATACAATTAAGAAAAACTCTCCAGTAATGGGATGAAAGAATCGTATAGCCCACATAACGATAAAGCCCGTTTACCATTGAGACCCGGGTCCAACAATATATCTTAATTCTGAAATTCAACCCACGTATCATATCGTTGCAGGTTTTATTTCGGCATAATATTTGTATGTAGTCATATATCGCGGACCTGGTAAAAAAGAGATGAGAAAGGAATATGTGGGCTTAGTAATTGGGATAGCAATAGGAATATTGTTTTGTTTTTCATACCGTAGGAAGAGATTCCAGGAGCAGTGCGTCGATCTCAATTCGTGAAAATGATGGTGAAGATATTACTTCAATGTTGTCTGATTCATCAGTCGGGATAGAGTCAACGGTATGCTGTACAAAATGGCATGGCTTTGTGGTCTGGTAGATTTAAGCAGGCTGGTGTGCACACGGGATCCTTGAGTACTCCTACAAGTATGTATTCTTTGCCTACTCTAGGGATGTTGTGATTTAGTACGTACCATATTATTATCATTCTCTTAGTTTGAAGTTTAATGTGGCATGAAGTGGAAACTTAAATTTCATTGGCCGCTACCCTTTGTTTAAAAAGTTAACCTCGATTTGTGAGTTTGTCGTAGGTGGATATATTATTTGAATTCTATTTGTGATGATTTTTTCTTTGCATTCGAATTTTTTGTTTGTTAAATTAGCTGATGATATGTGTGCCCTTCTCACTTTTTCACCATAATCAGGGACCTGCAGAAAGCGACTTACAATTTCAGCTCATTAATTGGTCAAGCAGCTTATGATCATGTGTACAAAGCACAGATTTCGTCTGGCAACACAGTTGCTGTTAAAGTGCTTGCAACAAATTTAAAGCACTCGTTGATTTAACTTTTATTTGATTTAACTATCAGGTTATGCTTTTAGGAAGGTTGCGTCATAGAAGCCTTGCGAATTTGGTTGGCTATTGTGCAGAGAAGAACCAGCACATACTTATTTATGTGTATATGAGTACAGGAAGTTTGGCTTCTCATCTATATAGTAAGTTAGCTATTTTGTTCATTTAAGTTTCAAATAACAAACGCCTCATTTTCTGACATTTCATCATGGTGATATAATTTTTAGTTCGCATTATACTTTTTTTTTTTGGTGATTTTCAGATGGGAAACTTGAACCATTAAGTTGGGAATTAAGAGTTCAAATAGCACTTGATGTAGCTCGGGGTTTCGAATATCTTCACTAAGGTGTAAGTTTAAAAACTACATTTTTATCCAGAGAGCAGTCTCATAAAAACGAGCTTTGTTTGTCCTTCCTCTGTTACTCTAACTCGTTTTCTCTCCTTTAATAGCTGATTTCTTTTATAAGCATCAGGCAGTTCCACCTGTGGTACATAGAGACGTCAAATCATCCAATGTTTTACTGGATAAGTCCATGAGAGCAAGGGTGGGTTTCTGTTTGTTGTGCACTTTTTCCTCTAAGAAATATCTACAGGATTGAGTACTGATTGATATCGACTCTTTTTATGCAGGTAGCTGATTTTGGACTTTCGACGGAAGAGATGGTTAGAAAACACGCCTCGGATGTTCGGGGGACTTTTGGATACCTTGATCCTGAATACATATCAAAACATTCTTTCACGAAAATGAGTGACATTTACATCTACGGTGTGTTGCACTTTGAACTTATTGCTGGAAGAAACCCTCTCCAGGGTTTTATGGAGCATGTTGCGCTGGTAAGTTGTCTTTTGAATTTTTTTTTTATTTCTTGGATTTCACTACTAACTCATGGGTGATTAGTTATCACAGGCAGCCATGAGCACAGACGGGAAAGTTGGATGGGAAGAAATAGTTGACCTCTGTTTAAATGGGAAATTCGACGTGGGAGAACTCTATGCATTCTCTGATCTTGCACACGGATGCGTCGTACCTATTGCAAGAAAAAGGCCATCGATGAGGGACATTGTTCAGGTTCTCTCTAGGGTTATCAAATCCAGACAAAGTACGAAACATGCCTCAACTCCCCTCGAAAATGAAGTTATAATCGATATGCACCAATTAGAACACCAGCGAGCTGAATCGTTTGACTGCATGATTGATTCACTTGATATCTAAACTGAAGGTTTTTACTTCTTCGTTCGGCTTCCCTGATTTTGGATCTTGATCTGTAACATAAATTGAGGTGTTTCTGCTAGGATTCAAGCCAGTTTATCTGGTGGCCTTTCATGTGAAGCTAAAGTAAAATCCCTTCTTGTATGTAGTTTTGTACTCGATTCTTGAAATATGTCAAAATGCTGACTTCTCCTTCGACTAGATATACCATCTCTTTCTATTTCTACCGTTCTAAGAATTAATGACTTGAAATTTTTTGTTTAAAAATCTGAAGTTGAACCCTAGTGTAAAAAATAACGACTTAAAATACTTCTTGAAATTCAAGAACTTTAAAAAGCCCACATGATGTCGAACTTTTAATTCAAAAGCTCTGATTGACAAGGTATTGTAAATATACATGTTTTTTTTTAAATATATTTGAAATTTTATTGAAAATTAAAGTCTTCAAAGTCGAAAATATATTATAAACATAAATAGAAAAATAGTTTTCTCATTATATTATATATAACACGTGAAAAGTTTCAAATATTTTTTTATATCGAGATATTTTGCTAAAACCTAAAATAAATAAATAAAACATATATATTTCAATGTACATATACACACATGGATTTTGTCTGGTTAATTTTTCATAATAACTTCAAAATTTTAAAAATACTGAAAATTTTTTAGCTTAGTGATTTGATTTCTTCCTCTACATAGTTTTTAGTAAAGTCAAAAAAATGTTCATCCTCAAATAAGCAATAAAGAAATGAAATGAAATATTTATTGAGTTTTTAATACTGGGGATATAAAAGAAAATTATAAGTTGAATTACTAAACCATAAGAATTTGGAGGAACCGGAGAATCCAGCTGCACCCAAAACCAAGCGGGACAATAAAAAATATACGACTCATTTTAAATTTAATTAAATAAAAGGGATTTTGACTTTTTTAAATCAAAAAAAGAAAGTTGATTGCTGTTAATTAAGTGAGTTCATTTATTAAGTCATTAATTAGTTAATTGGATTTTACTTTTTTAAAAAATATTTTTTTAATTAAAAAAAAAACTACTTGCTCGACCCACCCAAGCTCTTCACAATTGTGAAGAG
>NC_133314.1:21516392-21530478 GCF_012295235.1 Primulina huaijiensis
TATATATATAGCTTCATGGGTCAAGAAGCTAAAATTATACTTCTCGACCCATCTCGACCCACCAAAATTGGGTCGCGTGGGTCGAGTATAATCTCGACCCAATTTTGTGACGAGTTATAACCTTCGACCCAGTTTTGATTGAAATTGTTATAATCCTTAGCACATAAAATTAAATTACCAAATTGAGTGTACTGCACCAAATATTTTATCTTTTTCTCATTTAAAAATGATACAATTTTCTTACAGATTTCAACGTATCTTGATCCTAAAGTTAACTTGCATTCAAATTTTTTTTATTAATTATAAAAATTTAAAATTAATGGATTGTGACCGGTCGTGAAGGGGTCGTGAAATCTTCACGTCACGACCTCGGGTGGGTCGTGAAGCCCACAACCCTGGGTCTTGGGTTGTGAAGCACTTGTGCTTCACTGCTTCACCACCCAAAGTTTGGGTCGTGAAGCACTTTTGGGTGGTGAAGCACAAAAGTGCTTCACGACCCAACCAAGTGCTTCACCACCCACGACCCAAAGCTTGGGTCGTGAAGCACACGACCCTTGGGTCGTAGGATCGTGAAGCCGTGGGTCGTGAAAGCTGTACTTCACGACTCAGGGTGAAGCTCGTTGACTCTGACGAGACCCAATAAATTTCATATCTCAAAATAAATTTATTAACCATACGTGGTTTCTTATTGGATTTGTTGCAGAAGAATAACTTGTAGACTCGTGGTTAATTGTTAGCCAAAAAATGAGAAGATGGAAGGTTGAGAAGAAAAAGATTTTTTGGGAAGACAAAGAATGAAATGAGATTTAGGATTGAGTCGAGAAAGATGGAAAAATTGAGTCGAGTAAGTTTTTTAATTTAATTAAATTTTATTATATATAAAATTAAAATACACTAATAAAAAAATTAGTTCTTAAACAAATTTTAAACCAAAGATAAAAAAATAAATTACATTCTATAACTTTTTTTTTAATAAACTCTTCTGACACTCCCGTTCTCCTCGTTTTCCCCAAAGCGTTATCCTCTCTTTCCGTTGTAAGTCCGAAGAAGCAAAAGATATGGTGTCAATGGCTGCTCTGCAGAGTTCCTTTACAAGTTTAAATCTTTCGTCCAACTCTTTCTTAGGCCTACGCTTTTCTCCCTCTTTCTACCCGACACTGGTCTGTCCTTTACTCTTTATTCCTATGTTTTCATAGATTATGAACCCTTTTTACCCTCAATCTGTCTGTTTTCTGTATTGTTGAATTTGTGTCTTAAATTTAATTCGAAGTTGTCTACTAAAATTAACTGCTCTCATTCATCCGGTCTTTTTTTTTTTGCGAAGTATTGGTAAAAGGGTCTTCTGTATTTGTATTTTTTCGTTCAATGTGCAAGAAAGGATAATCTCGTCGACCAGAAATTTTATCGTTGAGCTTATGAACATTGCCCTTGATCTAATTGAGATGAATTCCTGCTTGATTTTGATCCTACAATCATTTTCTGCTGCGTGGATGAACAACCGTAATTATGACTCAGAAGAAAATTCTTGAGAATTGAAAGGATTGATTGCTAGAGTGCTCGCACATGAGAACCTATCTTCATTAGTTGTTGTGTTCCATAGGCTTTGGAGGATTCACTTGGAGGCATGGAATTGTTTAATCTGATATTTAGTCATTATACTTAACTGAATTTCAAATTACTCACTAACCTAGTCTTTCTGAACTTTTAGAATAGTTTCTGGGAAAATGAGGTCAAGTGTTTGATTTCTTGCCGTTTGGATTGGAAGCACTACCGAAACCTTTTGCTGCTTTTGTGTTCTTTTAACGGGCGGATGTTACAGTGTTTATAAAAAGTGGCATCTCAACTTACCTGAAGCAATGCGATATGTAAAAAGGACTAATAAAAAAAATAGCGAGTTGAATATTTCCAATGTGTTGTTTCTAAAGTTGTATAATAAATGGGTCCTTGATAAATTATAATTTTGTGGGATTACTTACTGGCTTTGAACTAGCTAGAAGAGTGCAGATTAGTATAGTTCAATAGATCTTCTGAATAATTTGTTCCTATTGCATCTTGATATTTGCTGATTTAAATCCTTGTCTGATCTTGATTTTCAGCTTTTAAGTTCTTTTTTATTATTAATGTTTGTTTTTGTTATTAGTTTGAAATGTTCGACTCAATTTGCAGGTTAAATCTACAGAACAGCCTGGTCTGATAGTATCAAAGGTTCGTGTTATGGATTTCATTTGTCATACTCAAAACTTTGAGCCTCATGGATTGGCTGAGTGTAGAAAGAAACAGGAAAAGAACATCAAAACAGAAACATGCTTCCCATACTTGCTTTACAATTTCATTGTCTTGTTAAACGTTGAAGGAAATTAATGAAGCGTAAACGTTTTCTTTTGAGTCATTCTGAGTGCATTGCTAATGATGCCTTTCACTGTCATAGAGCATGATGATAATTTGATAATTGAAAATATTGATTAAATCAGTTTTGGACATTGGAAGTTAGCTGAGATAAGTATATTTTTAGAGTTGCTTTACCCTGATAATGACAATTCAAGCACGGAGCAGATAAGGAAGACAATGTAGATTTCCATTTCAAGTTTTAATTACTCTGAAATTCCAAATCAATGTGGTTAACAATAGATACAACCTTTGTTGATACTTCTCTTAAGAATTTTGGGTGGATAATGTTTGAAATCTCATTTCAGGTCAAGAGATGGGAGCGGAAAGAGTGCAAGCCAAACAGCTTACCAGTGCTTCACAAGATGCACGTGAAACTTGGAGATACGGTAAAAGTCATATCTGGAAAAGATAAAGGTAAAATTGGTGAGGTTGCTTCTATTATTAAGCATAACAGCACTATAGTAGTGAAAGAAATTAACCTGAAGACTAAGCACATAAAAAGCAAAGGAGAGGAAGAACCAGGGAAGATAATAAAGGTCATTTCCTTGTCTCACGTTTGCTGTTTACTTGTTAACCTATCTGTTTATGAGAATCTGTTTTGCCCATGTATTCCCATCTTGTGTTTAGTAGTGTTTTGAGTTTGACTGCTGATTTGGGTTTGTCAGATTGAAGCGCCTATTCACAGTTCAAATGTGATGCTTTACTCCAAAGAGAAGGGCGTGATAAGCAGGGTGGGTCATAAGTTGCTTGATGATGGAAAGCGTGTTCGTTACCTCATAAAGACTGGAGAAATCATCGATAGTGCAGAGAATTGGAAAAGAGCCGTCAAAGAAAGAGAGAAGGTGACGGAAGAAGCTGCTGTTTCTGCTTCTGCGTAGGCTTCTTAGTCTTGTAGTGTCTGAAACCCATTGATTTATTTAGTTATAAGCTTCAATGTTATTCTTTTGTCCTCGAGCATGCAAATGCAGCATTTTATTAAAAACTCAATTCATGTAATTTGCAAATCATTTAAGTGCGACTGTTAAAAATAGTATCTTTGGCAAATCACAAGTTTTCAAGCGAGTAAGATTCAGGAATCTTATGCAATCTGTTAGATGTCTCGCGCTCTCTTGAACTAGATTTTGAGGTGGAATTAAACTCAAGTTTATGATTTTGATATAGTATCAGAGTCATTCAGGTCTCATATACATGTATACAAGAATCATGCAACAGTAAAATGTAGAATTCATGGCCTCAAAAAACGTGGTTTTTCTGAATTTAGTGAACTTTGATATCTCAAATTGGTGATTCCAAAGAGTGAACAATGCAGGCCAGACAATAAACAATGATATTTCATTGTCGTTTCTTTAGTTAATAAATGCTTTTACTTTTTCGGTGTAATCACTCTCATCAATTTGAAGAATCCCACCTACTTTTCAAAACCTTTAGTTTGTTTATACACACGTATAAATATGATGATATAAAATTGTAGAAACTTCTATCATCATATTATACAACACTAAAAACAAGGAAGAGTTTTCCTCCCAAAAAAAAAAAACAAGAAAGATTTTGGTGCGATGGAAGATGAAAATGGATTGAAAACATACTGTGTGACCGGAGCGACAGGTTACATCGGATCTTGGCTCGTCAAATCTCTCCTCCAGAGAGGTTGCAAGGTTCACGCCACTCTCAGAAATCCAGGTCACCACTTCAATTTCTTCTGTCATTTGATCCTAGTAGCTAGTACTTTTTTCGTAGAATGATGGCCAAAGATATGCGGATGCTCGAGAAAGGCCTATTTTTTACTTCTGAGAAAAACAAAATTTAATCCAAGTGTTTCTCATTTGCTAGAGAATGCGTCCCATTTTATCAAGTCGTGGGAAGGTGGGGATCGGTTGAGTCTCTTCAAGGCCGATTTACTAGAAGATGGAAGTTTTGATGATGCAGTAAGAGGTTGTGACGGTGTGTATCATGTTGCAGCGTCGATGGAATTCGGGGTTCCAGCTACAGAAAATCTTGGTAATACGTAACTGAAAGATGATCCTCTATTTACATTACAATCACTCGATTTTGTCATTGCTCCACATACCATGATGGAAGCTTGACATTTTAGCTTAGTTAATGGAACAACATTTAGCATAAACAGGCATGGCTTCCTATGATGTTGCTATTCTGTAATAAACACTATATTTCACTAATGAAATTATCTTGGAAGCTGGGTATTAAAGTGATTTTTTCCTCTTGAAGACGGCTACGTTAAGAACGAAATCTTAGATCCATCTATCAAAGGGACGCTAAACATTCTCACTTCTTGCTCGAAAACGGACACTGTGAAGAGAATCGTTTTTACATCATCTGTGAGCACTTTGACTGCAAAAGNAATTTAATTAAATTTTATTATATATAAAATTAAAATACACTAATAAAAAAATTAGTTCTTAAACAAATTTTAAACCAAAGATAAAAAAATAAATTACATTCTATAACTTTTTTTTTAATAAACTCTTCTGACACTCCCGTTCTCCTCGTTTTCCCCAAAGCGTTATCCTCTCTTTCCGTTGTAAGTCCGAAGAAGCAAAAGATATGGTGTCAATGGCTGCTCTGCAGAGTTCCTTTACAAGTTTAAATCTTTCGTCCAACTCTTTCTTAGGCCTACGCTTTTCTCCCTCTTTCTACCCGACACTGGTCTGTCCTTTACTCTTTATTCCTATGTTTTCATAGATTATGAACCCTTTTTACCCTCAATCTGTCTGTTTTCTGTATTGTTGAATTTGTGTCTTAAATTTAATTCGAAGTTGTCTACTAAAATTAACTGCTCTCATTCATCCGGTCTTTTTTTTTTTGCGAAGTATTGGTAAAAGGGTCTTCTGTATTTGTATTTTTTCGTTCAATGTGCAAGAAAGGATAATCTCGTCGACCAGAAATTTTATCGTTGAGCTTATGAACATTGCCCTTGATCTAATTGAGATGAATTCCTGCTTGATTTTGATCCTACAATCATTTTCTGCTGCGTGGATGAACAACCGTAATTATGACTCAGAAGAAAATTCTTGAGAATTGAAAGGATTGATTGCTAGAGTGCTCGCACATGAGAACCTATCTTCATTAGTTGTTGTGTTCCATAGGCTTTGGAGGATTCACTTGGAGGCATGGAATTGTTTAATCTGATATTTAGTCATTATACTTAACTGAATTTCAAATTACTCACTAACCTAGTCTTTCTGAACTTTTAGAATAGTTTCTGGGAAAATGAGGTCAAGTGTTTGATTTCTTGCCGTTTGGATTGGAAGCACTACCGAAACCTTTTGCTGCTTTTGTGTTCTTTTAACGGGCGGATGTTACAGTGTTTATAAAAAGTGGCATCTCAACTTACCTGAAGCAATGCGATATGTAAAAAGGACTAATAAAAAAAATAGCGAGTTGAATATTTCCAATGTGTTGTTTCTAAAGTTGTATAATAAATGGGTCCTTGATAAATTATAATTTTGTGGGATTACTTACTGGCTTTGAACTAGCTAGAAGAGTGCAGATTAGTATAGTTCAATAGATCTTCTGAATAATTTGTTCCTATTGCATCTTGATATTTGCTGATTTAAATCCTTGTCTGATCTTGATTTTCAGCTTTTAAGTTCTTTTTTATTATTAATGTTTGTTTTTGTTATTAGTTTGAAATGTTCGACTCAATTTGCAGGTTAAATCTACAGAACAGCCTGGTCTGATAGTATCAAAGGTTCGTGTTATGGATTTCATTTGTCATACTCAAAACTTTGAGCCTCATGGATTGGCTGAGTGTAGAAAGAAACAGGAAAAGAACATCAAAACAGAAACATGCTTCCCATACTTGCTTTACAATTTCATTGTCTTGTTAAACGTTGAAGGAAATTAATGAAGCGTAAACGTTTTCTTTTGAGTCATTCTGAGTGCATTGCTAATGATGCCTTTCACTGTCATAGAGCATGATGATAATTTGATAATTGAAAATATTGATTAAATCAGTTTTGGACATTGGAAGTTAGCTGAGATAAGTATATTTTTAGAGTTGCTTTACCCTGATAATGACAATTCAAGCACGGAGCAGATAAGGAAGACAATGTAGATTTCCATTTCAAGTTTTAATTACTCTGAAATTCCAAATCAATGTGGTTAACAATAGATACAACCTTTGTTGATACTTCTCTTAAGAATTTTGGGTGGATAATGTTTGAAATCTCATTTCAGGTCAAGAGATGGGAGCGGAAAGAGTGCAAGCCAAACAGCTTACCAGTGCTTCACAAGATGCACGTGAAACTTGGAGATACGGTAAAAGTCATATCTGGAAAAGATAAAGGTAAAATTGGTGAGGTTGCTTCTATTATTAAGCATAACAGCACTATAGTAGTGAAAGAAATTAACCTGAAGACTAAGCACATAAAAAGCAAAGGAGAGGAAGAACCAGGGAAGATAATAAAGGTCATTTCCTTGTCTCACGTTTGCTGTTTACTTGTTAACCTATCTGTTTATGAGAATCTGTTTTGCCCATGTATTCCCATCTTGTGTTTAGTAGTGTTTTGAGTTTGACTGCTGATTTGGGTTTGTCAGATTGAAGCGCCTATTCACAGTTCAAATGTGATGCTTTACTCCAAAGAGAAGGGCGTGATAAGCAGGGTGGGTCATAAGTTGCTTGATGATGGAAAGCGTGTTCGTTACCTCATAAAGACTGGAGAAATCATCGATAGTGCAGAGAATTGGAAAAGAGCCGTCAAAGAAAGAGAGAAGGTGACGGAAGAAGCTGCTGTTTCTGCTTCTGCGTAGGCTTCTTAGTCTTGTAGTGTCTGAAACCCATTGATTTATTTAGTTATAAGCTTCAATGTTATTCTTTTGTCCTCGAGCATGCAAATGCAGCATTTTATTAAAAACTCAATTCATGTAATTTGCAAATCATTTAAGTGCGACTGTTAAAAATAGTATCTTTGGCAAATCACAAGTTTTCAAGCGAGTAAGATTCAGGAATCTTAAGCAATCTGTTAGATGTCTCGCGCTCTCTTGAACTAGATTTTGAGGTGGAATTAAACTCAAGTTTATGATTTTGATATAGTATCAGAGTCATTCAGGTCTCATATACATGTATACAAGAATCATGCAACAGTAAAATGTAGAATTCATGGCCTCAAAAAACGTGGTTTTTCTGAATTTAGTGAACTTTGATATCTCAAATTGGTGATTCCAAAGAGTGAACAATGCAGGCCAGACAATAAACAATGATATTTCATTGTCGTTTCTTTAGTTAATAAATGCTTTTACTTTTTCGGTGTAATCACTCTCATCAATTTGAAGAATCCCACCTACTTTTCAAAACCTTTAGTTTGTTTATACACACGTATAAATATGATGATATAAAATTGTAGAAACTTCTATCATCATATTATACAACACTAAAAACAAGGAAGAGTTTTCCTCCCAAAAAAAAAAAACAAGAAAGATTTTGGTGCGATGGAAGATGAAAATGGATTGAAAACATACTGTGTGACCGGAGCGACAGGTTACATCGGATCTTGGCTCGTCAAATCTCTCCTCCAGAGAGGTTGCAAGGTTCACGCCACTCTCAGAAATCCAGGTCACCACTTCAATTTCTTCTGTCATTTGATCCTAGTAGCTAGTACTTTTTTCGTAGAATGATGGCCAAAGATATGCGGATGCTCGAGAAAGGCCTATTTTTTACTTCTGAGAAAAACAAAATTTAATCCAAGTGTTTCTCATTTGCTAGAGAATGCGTCCCATTTTATCAAGTCGTGGGAAGGTGGGGATCGGTTGAGTCTCTTCAAGGCCGATTTACTAGAAGATGGAAGTTTTGATGATGCAGTAAGAGGTTGTGACGGTGTGTATCATGTTGCAGCGTCGATGGAATTCGGGGTTCCAGCTACAGAAAATCTTGGTAATACGTAACTGAAAGATGATCCTCTATTTACATTACAATCACTCGATTTTGTCATTGCTCCACATACCATGATGGAAGCTTGACATTTTAGCTTAGTTAATGGAACAACATTTAGCATAAACAGGCATGGCTTCCTATGATGTTGCTATTCTGTAATAAACACTATATTTCACTAATGAAATTATCTTGGAAGCTGGGTATTAAAGTGATTTTTTCCTCTTGAAGACGGCTACGTTAAGAACGAAATCTTAGATCCATCTATCAAAGGGACGCTAAACATTCTCACTTCTTGCTCGAAAACGGACACTGTGAAGAGAATCGTTTTTACATCATCTGTGAGCACTTTGACTGCAAAAGACAGCTCCGGGGGATGGAAATCGATAGTTGATGAATCTTGCCAGACACCTGTCAAACATGTCCTGGAAACGAAAGCGAATGGATGGGTATAATATTACATATTCGAATGTCCCCGTGTTCAACTGCGGTAGAGTTTTGCACTAAGTTTCGAGTGAAAATTTTTGCAGGTTTATGTTCTGTCAAAGCTTTTAACAGAAGAGACGGTTTTCCAGTTTGCAAAGGAGAATGACATCGATCTGGTATCTGTCATAACAGCTACTGTGGGCGGTTATTTTCTCACACCAACCATTCCGACAAGCATTCGAGTTATCTTGTCCCCAGTTACGGGTAAGTTTTATGATTTTTAAGAATCATGAATAGCGAAAATCGTCGCAAAATCTAGGAACAAGTACATGTCCTTAAAGTAGTCTTATGAAGTTTCTTATCGTTATGATTCAACTGGTTTAGGCGATCCCAAGCTGCTCCCCATATTAGAAGCCGTGAACTTGAGAATGGGATCGATCGCATTAGTTCACATCGTCGACATATGCAATGCCCATATATTTCTCATGGAGAACCCCAAAGCCGAGGGTAGATACTTATGCTGTACAAATAGTTGTGCAATGTCTGAACTTATCGAGCATCTTAGTCACGAATACTCTTGTGCGGACACGAATAGGTGCATAGCTTTGTTTTTTATATAAAGGATGTTAAAAATTCTCATAAATCTTGAGCTTCCACACATTTATCTTAAAAAATTTTGTGTCAGGTTTGACAAGCAGCAGCATGATTCATTACCTGCTGAGATATCTTCCAAGAAGTTGAGAGACTTAGGATTTAGTTACAACTATAGCATTCAAGAAATTATCCAACATACTGTTGAAACTTGTAAAGACTCTGGATTTTTACCAATTATGTGATCCATGCAAATGAATGAAAATTTAGTAGACCGATTCAACATTGTTGCTATAGCACATCTATGTTATCGTTATTGTCGATTTATTAAATGTTTTCTGTACCATATAGCGTGATTTTTGCATAGATATAATAACACAAATCAAGTATTTATTATAGAAAACTTTTGTTTACGTTTCCATTACTCATCCCTCAGCCCGGAATTATCCAATGGTGCGGCGTAACAACAAATATTTGTTTCAAAAAGCATTTTAAGCCGTACAAATTTGCGGCTATGATAATCTATACAATACGAGATCTCCCAATCTTATCTCCATCATTTCACGTTCAAACAAGTGGAGGACACCCTATCTTCAAACGAAAATTAAATAGCGTAAAACAAAAAACATATTTGTTTACAGAAAAAAAAAACTTCAAATTGGAAAGCTGAGACAAACAAAGTGTCACGTTATTTTCTTGATTCTTTGTTTATTTTACACCCACATGCCTTCATCCGGCTGCATTTAATGCAAAAACTCTCGTTCATGGATTATGTTTTCACTCAAAATTTCATCAATCCCTCCCCCCTGATATACCAGAATAAATTAGCGTTCCTCGTTATTTTCGAGGGATCGAAGATTCCCATTTGCGATATTCACGTGGAACATAGCCAAAAATCATTACTGAGCTCCAATGGTTTTGCTTTTGTCTGTTACTTCAACTATGCAAAGTTGTCAAGAAAATGATGAGGATTCCATATTTCCATTCCCAACTGTACTACTCTATGCTTCTTGATTTATGCAAAGCTAAAAAAATTATTGGCGCTTTTTTTGTTCAATTAATTTTTTATTTAAATTCGCACAGAGGGTGGGCATTTCAAGTCACTATTATTCGTTTGATTCGTGTTTAAGCATGCAAAGGGTGGGTCCAGAATTTAGTTACAAAGGCGAAATTTCGAATACAAGAACACATATAGAATGACTGTCCAGTGAGCTTAATCAAACAAACTAAAGAAGAATACATATTACATCATCTTCAACAAAGAAAATTGCACAGATTGAGTCGAGATTTTTCATCTTGTAATCTTCATTTTTTGCAAATAACCACAAAACAAGGAAGAAGAGCTCTAGCATTAAGCAAGTAAAGCTCCTCAATATTCGAATAAAGACCAACTTTACCCGCCAAAGAATCGAACCCTGTTTGTCCAGCCATTTCTTGGATGTTCTCCAATGGCCGATGCACCCTCCCCGCAATCACCCTGCACACTATCAGGGCTTTCCGAATGGAAGAATCATTCTCGTGAAGTTCTATTGATTCGAAAGCTCTCCCACTGGTACTCGTCGTGAAAACTCCGATTCCACCTCTGAGTCCCCTGTTCAAGGAAAATCCCTGCCGTATAATTCGACAGACGGAGCACCTGTCGGAGATGCAGAGGCTCGATGATCCATTCATGCCCAGAGAACATGTTAGAGTTGTTCCATAGAACCTTAAGAGTTCGTTGCCATCTGCTAAACAACGTGGATGTTTCTTAGGAAGCTTGCTGGCTTTAAACTTCACAGTCTCCCTGTATTCCTCAAATCTGGACAGGGTTTTTTGCATGTTATGAACTTTCAGTACCCTTTCGATCCTAACACAATGATCCTCGGATTTCAGCCAGCTTGTTCTGCAGATTATTTCTACGATTTTCCTGGATGAATCACCCTCCAGAAGTTCGGTCACTGTGTAAAAATGGTTAAAATATCAAACTGGATAATTTGGTTGAAGAGTGTGGCCAAGAAATTGCACTAAGGAATTTAAAAATTACGGAAATGTAAGACACCAAGATAAATTTTCGAAAATATATATTTACCGGCATGCTTGGAGAGGTGATGTGTTTCAAGAAACTCCAACTTCACAAACTGTTCTCCACACTTGTGGCAAGTAACACAAGAACCAAATCCACTATAATTATTATTATTACTATCAAAAGATGCCCTTTTGTAAGAGGAAAAGTTCGCAGAAGCGCCATGCCCAAAACCTTCCTTTTCTGTCAAAAGATTGGCGGCAGCAGCAGCAGTCTTTCTTGGTGAAGTTACTGAATTCCTGAACGCAGGATTAAAGTAGTGCATTGTGGGTTGACCTCCAGGGCCTGGTGTCCCCGGCCTCAGAGTGCCAACAAATGTTCCGCCGCCGCCGCCGCCACTAAAAGTTTCATGACATCCACCATAACCAGTGATCTTAAGCTCACATCTGGAGTTACTCAGAATGACTTCATGGGTAATTGGGGTGAGAAACTCACTGCTCCCAATGGATCTTGGGCTACAACCGGGGGGCTTCTCCATGTGCCTCTTGCTTCCATGAATCACATCTTTCAGATTCGCAATAGACCTGGAACAACCAGACCTACCGGCTTTCCTAGTCAAAATCGAACTCAACTGCTTCCTCGTCTTCGGAACATACACATCCGACGGCTGTGATTTGCAATGAAAAGATTTCTTTAAAGAAAACCAAACAGTCTGCGTATCATTCTTCTTATCCCACATTTCTTTATCACTCTAAGCAAACAAGCAGAGCTTCAAAAATTCTTCATCCTTTTTCAAAAAGAGAAACTTTTTTTGCTTTTTCACAAGCTTTTCAAAATCGAAATCCGATTGGATGATATGAAAAAAAGGCGACGAATTACCATTCTTGGCTAACAATAACGATTTCAACACGGCCGCCTCCGCTCCAGAAAACGGCAACTCGTATATACAATACAATCACCCAAATACTATTTTTCAAGAAACACCATCCTCAAACTTGGTAGTTAGCATTCACTTGCATGCATAGTAAATCCAAATTTAACCCAGTTACTAGTTTTATTATTATATATATAAAGAAGGGGATTAGAAGAACATCGAGAATCTTGAGTGGAGAAGAAGATGACAATGGAGATGAAACATGAGGGACATCAGACACAGAGAAGAAAATAGATGGATTGATTAAATTTGCTCCAGCGACACCAAGTAAATGACATTAAAGTAAAGAAATAATTCAAAAAGTGGCAATGTATTTGAAAATTGAAATTGACTGACACGACACTTCTGTCAAAATTAACTCTATCTTCACGGGCTTCAATTCATCTGATTAAATGAAGTTCTATTTATAAACAGTAAATATTCCTCGCCGTTTAAATTAAATGAAAACTGACAGATCATGTCTGATACCCTATGAGTAAGCCTCAGAATATTAAGCCCAAACCATTTGTTCATCTCCAGAACTAGTAGAAAATCCATCTATTTTTTTATAAATATCAGATTTGAGTGTCTAATTCATAATTCACTATATATTATTTTTCAGCAGCAACGTTAACTGTCCTTCACTTCACTGATATACCTCAATCTCTGACTTAAGTGCCGGAAGGACTACGCCGGAACACCCTCTGGACCTTCTTCTAACGGTCTTATTCGTGATTTCAGACTCAAAACAAATTCATTGAATATCAGTATCCTAATCCTAAACTCTAAAAAGCACAATGGATTTATTTCTTTGTTCATCTCATCAAAATCTCCAAGTCACCAAGAAAACATTTTTTTTTATCCACAAGCAAGGTGCACGTGGAAATCTAAAACTAATAATCTTTTTTACGAAAGTTTATATAATATAACTTAAAAATAATATAAATGGTCTGTTAAGGTATTTTAGCTTTTGAATTTTCAATGTATGATATTAATTGTCATCAAATGTGTTGGGTACGAGGAAAAATATTCTAAATAGAACATAGAGTAGTAACCTTCGATCAGTTGTACAAAAAAAAATGTTATTTAAATATTTGAGGTCTTAAATGTGTGTTTTAATGATTTCACATCAATATTTACTATATAGAAGAAAAAAAAAAGGAAAACGAAAAATAGAGCAGAATTTAAAACGAGTGCATTAATTTCAAGATGAGTTACAAAATCCAGGGACACGTTATTATCACCTGTGAACACCAATTTCTATGCGACTTTGCTTTCAGTACTGGCAGAAATGATTAAATAGAAGCACTAATGAAAATCAATGGTCTTAAGAGCAATTATAGGACCTTGGAATTCGGACTATAATTATGGTGAGGCTTGTAAGAATCCAACTTTATTAAACGCGTAATCAGAATCCATTTCATTTTTTTGCACATTACTATTATTTAAAATGATATTTCAATATTACGGAGTAGATAGCCTAGGGTTTCCTAATCCTAAACAATTCGGCCTCTGCTTTGGTTGATTTCAATGCACATAATGACTAGTGGGCTTAGTCCAGCCCATGTACTTGCACCACGGCCCGAACTTGGGTAAGACTACCATTAGACAAACTAACGCCGCAACTATGGTCAGGGGTTTCTAAAATTTCGGTTAAATCGAATTGAATTAATTTGATCGGTTAATTCGGAAGTTGGGTTTTGAAATTTTAAATAACGGCTAATTTGGTTCGTTTCGGTTTTAATTTGAAAAATTCTGTTAAACCGAATTTGTATATATATTAATTTAAATTGTATATGATCATTAAAAATACATTAGAAGGAAGCTCATTAATCAAATAATTTTATCTTCAATATTCCTATTTGTTATCGATATTTTT
>NC_133314.1:21534455-21555321 GCF_012295235.1 Primulina huaijiensis
TTGGGGGATGAGTTATGATTCTATTTTTTCCTTGTTTAAATGTGGTGTTTAGGTTTCGGTGGATAAAAGGCGGAGGATCGGAAATTCAAAAATGGCACCGAACACGGGGGCACGGGTACAAACTAGACACGCGTTTTCGGTACTAAATGGGGGCCAAGATCTGCCTCCTAGTAGTGGGCCGCCAAGCAACTCTGGCTCTGAATGTGGTGTAATTGAGTTCACAAAAGAGGATGTGGAGGCACTGCTTACTGAGAAACCGAGAATCAAAAACAAATATAACTATAAGGTACGGCCATTATTCATCGATATTTGTTTTATAATTTGATCATTATTTTGTACCGCACATGATCTTATGTTACATGGTAGCGTAATGAAGTAACTGCGAATCTGCTTCAGATTTGAAAGCATCAATGAGTACACTTGTTTTTTAATCTGTATCTTTCTGTAGGAAAAAAGTGAGCAGATGCTTGAGATTATAAAACGTCTCAAGCAATGTATCAGGTGGTTCCAACAGCTTGAAGGAAATTATATAGTAGAGCAGGATAAATTGAAGAATTTGTTGGAACTTGCTCACAAGAAATGCAATGAATTGGGTACGTGTGTTCTTTATTTGCTCGTCCAATGTTTTGATTTTGCGTAAGAATGTTACTCATTAAGAAATAAGTCAATCTATGGATTTAATTTTATAACGTGTTCCGTTTTTTTAATTTTGTCAGAGTTATTCATGAAGGCCAAGGAGGATGAATTTAATTTAATTATCACGGAGTTGAGAAAAAATTCGGAGTCGCTGCAAGAAAAATTTGCCAAGGAAGAAACGGATAAATTGGTAACGGATTTACGAATCACGAAATTATGAACATGGCTTTTAGATATCCAAGTTGTGTTACATTTTATTAAAAAACAAAATTATGAAATGCAATTACCAGGAAGCATTGGATTCTTTGGCAAGAGAGAGAGATTCTCGACTTGCTACTCAGAGATTGCAAGCTTCCCTCACGGAAGACCTGAAGAGAGCGCAAGAAGACAATATCGGCGCAAACCAAAAGGTAAGTACTATGTAGAATAATTGGCAGTATGTTTCCCATTGAGTTTTTTTAGATGTCACAGTGAAAATGTTCTTGCTGTTGACTCTCTTTGCCTTCTACAGATACAATCATTGAATGATATGTACAAGAGGTTACAGGAGTATAACACAAGTTTACAGCAGTACAATAGCAGACTTCAATCCGAACTTCATGCAACAAATGATACGTTCAAGCAAGTTGAAAAGGAAAAGTCAGCAGTGATAGAAAATCTCAGCACTTTGAGGGGCCGTTATACGTCTTTGCAAGAGCAGCTTACATCTTCTAAGGTACCTGTTTTTACCACTTGGTTTGATGCTTTTTTTTTTTCCTGTGGATCTGTATGACCTGTTGTTGCGTGATTTTCTGAGGGGTAGTGAATAATGATTTAGTCTGCCTACTTAATGATTTCATTCTTTGTTCTATTCTAGTCAATATGCATAACATTTTGACGATAATTTATTTTAACATCTGATATTTTTTATGTTTAAGGTAGCAATTCTATTTCCCTAAAAAACAACGTCAAACATATCAAGTATTTTCCCTGAACCCTCACAACCATACAAAACTAACCCTTAGAAATTCTTATGTTCAATGCTAAATACATGAGTTATGTCTGTAACTGTTATTTTTTAACCTGATTGATTGTGCTTCACAATTTGTCTAAAAATATTGGTAGGTTGCTTTTTACGAGTTTACTAATACTTTTCCACTTGCACATGTGTCCTAATGTTTGATCCTGGAAGAAATTACAAGATGAGGCTGTGAAACAGAAAGAAGCACTAGGCAGTGAAGTTGCTTGTTTGAGAAGTGATCTGCAACAAGTAAGAGATGATCGGGACCGTCGATTGTTGCAAGTGAGTGCTTTAACAGAGGAAGTAGAAAAATATAAAGAAAGTACTGGAAAATACTTTGCGCAGTTGGATGCAATGGAGGCATCAGCAAATAATCTTGAGGTTTCGATTTTCATACATTGTTGCTTATTTTATATCTAAAACGCAAATTTAACAAAATTTTATTTTTTAAAGTCTACATGCGTGGCTCAAAGTGCGGAAAATAAACGATTACAAGAGCAACTAGCTTTGGTGCAGAAGGAATTTCAGGTTTAGTTTTGATAATATGATTTTTTCCGATCTTGATACAGAATTGTAGCTACTATAGAGTTGCATACCGTTTGCTAATCTTGGTGTAATACGTTCATCTGATCTCACGAGTCATTTTACCAGATTTCTGATTTATCTGCAATGGAATCAAGACGTGAATTTGAGGAGCAAAAGACTTTAATTCTCCAGCTGCAGAATCGACTAGCTGATGCTGATTTGAAAATTTTCGAAGGAGAGAAACTTCGGAAAAAACTACATAACACAATTTTGGTATTAGATTTGCAATCATTACTATTTCAATTTATCCTACTAGTTTTTTGTTAGACGTTAGTTTCTTCTTTGTTTTAGTGAAATAATTTAGTCATTTAACTAAGTGAGAATATTTTAACAAGATCCTTTTGTTAACGCAGGAGTTAAAAGGAAATATCCGTGTATTTTGTCGGGTGAGACCACTGTTAGCTGATGAACCTACATCTGACAGCAAAATTTTATCATTCCCAACATCAATGGAAACACAGGGTCGAAGCATTGACTTATGCCAAAATGGTGAGTCTTCATTG
The DNA here is from genome assembly GCF_012295235.1 of Primulina huaijiensis. Taxonomy (NCBI): domain Eukaryota; kingdom Viridiplantae; phylum Streptophyta; class Magnoliopsida; order Lamiales; family Gesneriaceae; genus Primulina; species Primulina huaijiensis. Next base: position 21,537,180 of record NC_133314.1, read on the forward strand.
TTGAACATTTGTAAACTATCTTGTCCTAACTATCCTTCATACTTTTTCAGATATCTCTCCTAATTTATTATCGTTTTTATTTTCTTCCAAGGGCAAAAGCATTCTTTCTCTTATGACAAAGTTTTTATGGCTGATGCGTCCCAAGAGGATGTTTTTGTAGAGATATCACAGCTAGTCCAGAGTGCCTTGGATGGTTATAAGGTTTTGTATTACCTGCTGCTCTCCATTACATGTAATTTATCCTTATATAGAACGCGTGTGATACGTTAATGGCCGTACGATAAAAGTTGAATTTATAACTTTCGCAAAATTTGAGGACTAATGAACTTAAATTTAGTTTGAGACTGCAAGCTTTTCCTGTTTTTAGAGAGTTTATTGATTGCTCGTGATATGATTATGGGGATTTTATATGTTGGACCTCCTTAAGAAGCAGCGAGCTGAACAAGCAAATTTTATTTTAGTTGTTTGCTATTTGTAAGGATTAAATCTGCGTGAAGAATGATTTGTTTTTGGTTGTCAGTGAGAAGTTAATTCAACAAAATGATAAAAAGAAACTTTCGATCAGGTATGTATTTTTGCCTACGGACAAACAGGTTCGGGCAAAACTTATACAATGATGGGCACACCGGGAATCCAGGATCATAAAGGCTTGATCCCGCGATCACTGGAGCAAGTGTTTGAGACTAGGCAAATTCTTCAATCTCAAGGATGGAAGTATGAGATGCAAGTGAGTAATTTGTTTACATTGTTGCCTCTTCTCTAAAAAATGTGTAACGGGTTCGAATTAATTACTTTGCAGGTGTCAATGCTTGAAATATATAATGAAACAATACGAGACTTGTTGGCACCAAATAGATCAGGTTTTGATGCGTCACGACTAGATAATGCTGGAAAGCAATATGCCATCAAGCATGATGCAAATGGCAATACCAGCGTCTCTGATCTTACAATTGTGGATGTTCGAAGCAGCAGAGAGGTTTCCTATCTTTTAGAGCGCGCATCACAAAGCAGGTAAAGCCCCTTCACTTTTATGTTTTTAATAGGCCTTGATAACTTGGAAATGAATCGTCACTCTCAAGTAGTTCTGACATTTAGTTTTTTATGTGTCATAATTTTTAAAGTAACTTTAGGTGGTGAAATTGATGAAAATTACTAACATGATTTTAGGATTCCCTTACACCATATGATATTTAGATTATTCAATTAGAATCACTCCAAGAGGTTGATCTTTTCCTTCTCTTCGAAATTCTTTTTTGTTGTTCTTTTCCAGGTCTGTAGGGAAAACTCAAATGAATGAACAGTCTTCAAGGAGTCATTTTGTCTTCACCTTGCGAATAGTGGGTGTTAATGAGGTATTTGCACCTGCCTTAGTGATTCCAAACTTGGGTTTTCAACTTACATGGCTTCAAATCCTACATTGTATTCTTTTGTATTTTTAGGGCATCGATCAACAAGTTCAAGGTGTGCTGAATTTAATTGACCTGGCTGGTAGTGAGCGTCTATCTAAAAGTGGTTCCACTGGGGATAGACTGAAAGAAACACAGGTGTAACCGAGCAACAATTATCTTTATTTTTTTTCAAGGTTTATGGCTTGGTCTTGACTGATTTACCTTTTTATGACTATGTATATTTGTATATATCAGGCCATCAACAAGAGCCTATCATCTCTGAGCGATGTCATTTTTGCCTTGGCTAAAAAGGAGGAGCATATACCGTTTAGGAATTCCAAACTCACCTATCTTCTCCAGGTAATTTGTGCCCTAATATGGATGCTACCTTGAGGGAATTGCCATAGATTTTTAAGGCCCAATATTTTTTGGCCATGTGGGGTTTTATGCCTTTTTATGTGGTTACATTGTTTTTTATTTTTCTCTAGCCTTGCTTAGGTGGAGATTCAAAGACCTTGATGTTTGTCAACGTTTCACCAGATCCTTCATCTACGGGTGAATCTCTATGTTCACTTCGTTTTGCAGCAAGGGTTAATGCTTGTGAAATTGGCATCCCAAGGAGACAAACCAATATAAGAACTACAGACTCTCGTCTGAGCATCGGCTAGGTAATTGATTCAATCGATTACATTGTCAGGAAATTGAGTGTTTATTTATGAACACTTGTGGCATTTGAGGCTTTTTTTAACATGACGACGGCTGAAGGCGCCTTTAACAACCAACAGTTGCTTATAATTTGTATAGCGTAAGGAGTACAATACTTGGGTATGTAACCAGCTACAGCAGGGATGGTCTAAGCCTTGCTTTCACTGATTTGAATTGTATCCGATTATACCTCTTTAGTTTGTAGCTATAACTTATAATTACCAATGCTTTCTAGCATCTCACGTTCAAATGTAAACTCATGTTTTCTTGAACTCTATTCTTGCCAAGAAAGCATGAGATTTGAGTTTTATTTTTGCATGTTTTTAAGCTTTGAGATTGGTAGATTGAAATTAGCTTTCGAGAATTAATATTAGATTAGGCTAGTCGGCAGCAAGGCGTGATTTAGGAAGTTGCTTTGTGTATGCTCAACAGTAAGTAAACAAACACCTTCATTTTTAAAAAGAAAAAGAATTATTGATGTCCTCGCTTCTTTACTTTTTTGTATGGATTCCACACATCACTTTCCACAATACCATCATATAATTGTTTTGATAGTTGAAATTTTGTTCTCGTTTTTTTTTTTAAATTCTTCTGGTGACACAACAATAATAAATAAAAACTACCAAAAGCGGGCATAGGATATGCATCTAATGAGGTCAGAGCAATAAATCAATTACGGTGGAGATAAAAAGAGTGAGTCTGTGTTCCTCTCGTCTGGTGTGTATGTATAAGATATTCGCGCGAACATCTCACTAAAAATACTGATCAATCTCATATTTTTTATTTTGAAATGAGAATTCGCGTAAACATCTTATACAACAACAAATTAGTGTAACATAAACTCACTCGATAAAATACAACAATAAGAACATAATCTTGTCTTAATTTTTCGATATACTTTTTTACCTTCATTAATACTCTGAAATATATATTTAAAAAAAACCTAACACTAACTCATTTTTGGGCCATACATAACGGGAAATAAACTAATATTTATCCTTTCTTCTCTCGTAGTTTTAGATCAAATTAGTGGAAACTCGTGAATGCAAAAATATCACGAGGACACAATTATCACATTAAAAGGAAAAAAATAGATTTTGTTTATATAATTTTTATATAAACAATTTAATTTATATAAACGATTTAATTATATAAACAATTTAATTATATAAACAATTTATGATCTGACGAAGATGTCAAATAAAATATATACACTAGCTGAGTTCAATATATAAGCAACTTCCCAATTTAGAAATATCACTAAGACTTGGGATGTGACACACCGACCGTTAAGGGAATAATGGCGATGTCATCTTGGATGCTGACAGCATGTCATCAAAATTTTGTTTAATCGCCTTTTTTTTTTCATTTGTTATTTACTCAATTTTGAAACAATAGCATTCTCAACCACACCAACACAAAATTTGATCAAAAACTTATAAGTTATCAATATCTTAAGGAAAAATTATAATTTAAATAATTAATGATTTAAGAATTTTATTGTTTTATTAAACGGAGACAGATTAATTATTGACTTTTTTTTGCTATATCATAACATAGATTTATATATTATATATTGTATCCTCGTCGTATGATTGTTTTATAAATGGATCGAGTCCAACGAGAATGATCATGGTATAATTGAGTTTGTAGAAAATCATATAAGACAATAATTACAAAAAATCAAATGTTTAAAATTATATAAGGATTAATTGGTTCTTATACTTTGTCTTTTATTATCATCTCAACTTAGCTTGGATTTTCTTTCTTGAAAAAAAATCATTCGAGTTCTTTTGGAATGGGACGAGTAGAAAAACACAAGGCGACAATGATTGAGCATCATTTTCCCAAAGGCTTCAGAACCACAAGTCTCAAATCCTTCTTTCATCACCATTCACAAATAGCAACCAAACACCTCAGCATTTAACCCAATTTACCAAAATTGGATAACCAACCAAAGGACAACCAAGACAATTTGCCTCATTTATTGATTTCTTTCTTTCTTTTTTTATAACGGACCTTGAGATTTGGTTTTTTAAATTATTATAACTTAATTATTTTCAATGTAACTAATTATATTTATAGGTAATGTAAAATTGTTTTAAAGTAATATGAATAAGGTTTTAACCATTGCACAAAGTGAGTGGAGACAATAGTGCGTCGCCACTTGCTGTGTCTGATTCCTATGGGGAATCTCCTTTTATTGTATTCTTATTTTTTTGTTATAAATCCCAAATAGCTTTTGATTATTAATTCTAAAGTAAAAATTTGTGTAAGACGATTTCATAAGTCGTATTTTGTGAGACAGATATCTTATTTGGAGTCATCCATGAAAAAGTGTTACTTTTATGCTAAGATTATTATTTTTTATTGTGAATATCGGTAGAGTTGATCCGTCTCACAGATAAAGATCCGTGAGAACGTCTCACAAGAGCACGATTCTAATCTTAAAATGTATAATAGTAAACTATTAAAAAATCATTTCCCAGTTGGATTTCCAATTTCCGCTTTAGACTCACGTGAGAATCCATTTTCTTCTCAAATCATTTGCGCAGACGCCCAATCAATCCCATCGCGTCCATCAAAACCTTTTTTCTTTGTTGGAATCTATCTCTTTCAAGGGTTTTCCCCTTTTACTGGCTGCTGATCGGAGATGGTTTCTCCGGAGAACACGAATTGGCTTTACGATTATGGGTTTGAGGATATCCCTGTTCTCGATACCAATTTATCTGCTCCGAATTCTGGGTTTTCTTGGTCCGTGCAAGCCTTGAACTGCTCATCGAATGTCGGGTACTTCAAGATTATGAATCATTTGTTCTCGTAATCAATAAAGATTTGTTCTTTGGCGAGTTTTTGTTTCATTTATGTCAATCGTGCACCTAAGAATTTTTCGGACGAGGTGGGATAGATTTCAATATTTTTAATAATTAGACATGAAATTTTAGTACTTTTGGTCTGAGGGGTGACCCAATGGTTCCATTATCGGCATAGTTGTATTTGTCTTTTTACAAGTATTTATTGGGGTTCATTTATTTGTTAGGATACATGGAGAATTTTCTTTGAATTTTGAGTATTTACTGGGAAATTCATTTCTTAGATGGGATTGAGTGAAACCAATTGTTATATGAATTACTTTAAGTCTAATAATCCATTTAGATTGTTATATTGTGTGAGAGTAAGTTGCTGTGTGGTTTCTGCTTGAAATTTTCTATGGACGGTGATGGTCTTTTTTTCTTTATAACATGAGAATGTTGAGTACCTAGCCCGTTGTTGTAATTGATTGCTTTGTTATGGTTCTGAAGAATTACGATTTATACACAGCTGCATCAGTCTTGTTTTGTTGTACTTTTTTTTCCTTCGCATTTTCAGGCAGTAAGCAATATCCATCACTGTTATAGTGTTATTTATATTTTGATTTTATCTGGTTCTAGTGGGGAAACTGATGGCGGCTCATTTGAAGAATCGGGGGTTCAGAAGGAAACTGGCTCAAAAAAGAGGTATGATAAAGTTTGGCTTTTGTTGAAAAGAAAGGAGGTGGCCAGTTCCGCTCTGTATCCTAATTTTGATTTTGTAAAACTATATTGATGTTTAATTGGTCAAGTCTTTATCTCTCAAGACCGGTCTATGGTTGTCTCACTTGTTTTACTCTTCAAAGATCTCGAACTGAATTGTGTACTCCATCAAGCTCCAAGGCATGCAGAGAAAAACAACGGAGGGATCGGCTAAACGACAAGTAATCACTTACCCTTTTGTGTTTCCATATTCGCTCTATGTTTTACTCTTCAGTGACTTAATTGTGCACCTTTTAGGTTTCTGGAATTGGGCGCTGTCCTAGAGCCTGGTAGACCTGTGAAAACAGACAAGGCTGCTATTTTGGTTGATGCTGTTCGAATGGTGACTCAGCTGAGAGGTGAAGCTCAGAAGCTGAAAGACTCGAATTCAAATCTCCACGAGAAGATTAAGGAGCTTAAGGTAGGACAGGGATTTCTCATCTTTCACTTTGCATGTGAATCTTTATCAATTTCATGATCCAAGGGTAATTTCAGCTGATTAGAAGCTTACTATTTAGAAAGAAGTAATTATCTATGTTTTCTGTGTTTCACCGTGTTGACTTGCTGATAGGGATCGTGGACTTTGAGATGTGATCAATCTAATTCTGTTTTCTTCTGTGTTTTGTTTTTGAGAATAGGCTGAAAAAAATGAGCTACGGGATGAAAAGCAAAGGTTAAAGGCGGAAAAGGAGAAGCTAGAGCAGCAACTCAAGACGACAAATGTACCCCAACCTGGCTTTTTACCAGCTCCTCCCCCCATTCCTGCCGCATTTGCTGCTCAAAACCAAGCCATTGGCAACAAATTGGTGCCTATCATCAGTTACCCTGGGGTCGCGATGTGGCAGTTCATGCCACCTGCAGCTGTTGATACTTCTCAGGACCATGTCCTTCGCCCGCCGGTTGCCTAAGTTGGCAATGGTATCCTGCAATGGTGCCATCCGAGTCATGGTCCAATTGTTGAAATCATTTGTCTATGTTATCGTCTGTTTTTAGTTTTTGCTGAACCTTCTCTGCCTGGGATCTCATGGATAATTGGGACAATCGCTATTGTCTTAACTTTTAATTTAGTTTGTTCTGGTCTCTACTTGTAAACTTAAGTAAATCTGTTATGTTGCATTTACATTTTCATAAAAATTCTCCCGCTCCAGCCAAACGCATCCTCCAAGTCTGAGAAATTGCTTGTGGATTGATATGTTTCTACGCCCAAGCAAAACTGCGATTTTCTGGGGATTGGCAGATTGCAACAGCTCTGAAAATGCCATAGGTTATATAGTTTCTATATGTAACTTTTGCAAGGTTTTTTGGTTGGGGTTAACAATATTCAGTAGCATAGACCATTTAGACATAAACCTAAGCTATGGATACCAAAGAAGTAAACTTGAGTCGACCTGTTCGATGCCGCCAAAGATAACCCAAAGTCTAATCTATTTTCTAGAATTTTTGAGGCTCAAAATTTTCCCATCTGTTTTCCCTTGTCGCTATTTATATTTCCCAACTGCGATTCACAAACAGAATGGCTTCTCTTTTTGACAGCTACAATGGCTTCCAAACTGTTGAAGATTCCTGTGCAAACTACCATGACTTCAAAACCTTCATCCAATTTCAAACCAACTACAACTCCCTCGTTGCTTTTTTGTTTGCATCGCAACACGAGCAGAATCATAGCTCCCATCTGTTTATCTTCCATAAAAAGGGAAAGTATACGCGAAAATGAGGAATCTCGCATCTATTCCCAGTCTGTTCCATATCTTCTTCCAATCCGCCATCCACAAAAGAAGAAGCCATTCTCCAAGCCAAGACTTCACTTATATACGTCCACCTTAGAGAAACCCCTCAACAACCCGAAACGCGCAGGAAAGCTCAAGAAATTAAAGCAACCAAGATTCCGCGTTGAAATTCCGATAATTGATGACTCACCCGCGTCTCTCTCTCAATTGGCTGTTGAGATCTTTGGAAAGATGCCCATTAAATGAAAAAGCCTACAAATCAGAAGTCTAATTTTATGGCCCAACCAGAGCTTAACCGAAGCTGCCATTAACGCCTTTGATTCTCGCTAACCTGGCACTTTTGTCCAAAACGTTGAGATTTCATCAGTTCTTGACGAGGATGTCCGAACTGTGAATTCGGCTGATGTAGCTGTGTTCATGGATCCGGAGGCTTCTCGATTGGCGGTTATGAAGACAGTTACTGACAGCAAACCCAAGTGGGCATTTGAAGAGGAGATAGATTTCGATGAGCTGAGTGGTTTTGTTGCCTCATTCGAGGAGGTTTATTCGTTTATAGGATTGGAGGTTAGAGAGATTTTGAGTAAGAGGAAAGATGCAATATTTAAGTGTGTGAGATGGTGTTTTGAGCTGTGAGAAATGGAATGTTTTTGTTGAGGAGGAAGACCAGTTGAGAGTTTTTTCGAGGTTCAAAGCACAGCCATCCATCACCGAGGTCGAGAATGTTTTGTATAATCTCATGGCTATCAACTCCCCAGTTACAAAATCAGCCAAGTTCTTGAAAGACTTGGTTTCAAATGTAACTGGGAAGAAGTAAGCAAAAATGTACTATTGAGAATGCCTGTCGACGATACACATCTTGTTATTCTTGATGCTCTGAGAATTTTCATGGTCTTTTGTTTAATTCGATGAAATATGACAAACGGAAATGTTGATTGATTGATAACTAAGCTTTGCTTTTTTGTGATTGATTCCAGTCTTCTTTTACCTGTCTTCAGTTTCTTTAATCATAAATGCCAAGCCATAATAATATCAAGACCTAAGAAAAAGACTGTTTCCAGAATTTTGATGCCTGAGGCTGGGGTGTTTGACAAATACGAATGCACAAAAATTTGAACGTTTCCTTTTAGAATATAATAAAAATGAATGAATGCAAGATAAGATAACAAGAACTTATTAGAAACGAGATCTCAAAATTTGAATCCTCTACTCACTCTCAGAGATCATTAAAGCTGTGAAAAACTGTACACATGTTCCCCGCGTTCTCATTTACAGGGGTAAAGAGACTAGATCATTTTCATGGATAAAATTTATCTATGATGCCCTTATATGACAGCCCTTTATGAATTTATCAGAGAAGTCAACGTATTTTGTCCATAGGGGCCGCAGATGTGGAAATGCTATATCTAGCCAAGGCTTCGCTCTGCCGTTGAAGTGGATGACACCAGCACTAGCAGCATCTGTAAATGTTGTATTTTCCTGGTACCCTAATCCAAGCATGTGCCAGAACGGATCAATAATGTGGACATGACCATGAAAAGCTATTAGACCAGGAGGTAAGGTTCCAAGCTGCCACAAACTTAAATCCGACTTCAAATTCTGCAATAGTGAGAAAAGGCATTATCAGAGAATCCACCTGTGTTCATATTTTGACTACTCCTAAATGAAGAAAGTGTCTCCAGATGTAATCTTAAGATCTCACCTCTTCTAGCCAATAAAGGTATGTCTTGCTTATGTTTGTTCGTCTCCAAGCATCTAGATCAAAAATGTTCACGCCATAAGCCCATGCACATTCATTAGGATCGAAGTTCTTCGCTATCAGAAGATGAGAAAAGTTCAAATAGCTTTTGAGCTTCTTTGACATCACAAATTTGTCCTCTCCTTTACACGTTTCAACTGCTCCATTGACCTTTCCATTCAAATCAATGTCCCACAAAGGTGAAAGATCAGTTTGAATCACAATGTCGTCATCCAGAAATACTACTTTGTTTAGACTTGGAAACAACTGCAGCAAATTTGTGCGCAGTTAATATTAATGTTGTCAAGAACTTTGTGAGGGCCATGTGATTTCGAATTTTCGAGACTCACCTCGGGTAAATGTATCCGAATGTGATTCATCAATGAATTGTACTTGGGGCTGAGTGCTTGCAACTTTGCTGCGATAATATATGGTTTTTCAGTATTATTTGCCACAATAGCTGATGAACCGCCCCTAAACTGTGAGCGCACTTTTTGATCTTTCTCCATTGCCTCCAAAACTGGGACTTTCCCCTTCGCAAACCAATCAAAATGATGCAAGGCTTTTACCTCTATTATTGCAGGTGTTAAAGGGTGTAGCGAGAACCAAGCCTGCATAGGGTAGTAGGTCTTTCTATCGGTTATTATGTGGAGGACTAATTTTTCCGGGTGCAACGAATTTTGAACAAGTGATGTTGCCACAACAGCTGCAGCAATAATGTTGTCAGAAGCAAGGACAAAGTGAAAGAACGAGTTATCAACAAGGGCAGGTACAAATTCTGCCAAAGGAATCTGGAGTCGAGCATTAGAATTAGTAGAGTGCTCATTTGCTAGTCTTAGAGCAAGGCAATGAAGCTGCTTAGGGATGCTGCTAGAGGCGACGTGACGATACAGGTATTCCTGAATTTTCGCAGTTCTTGTTCTTTGTTCAAGCAGTGAAACCTGTAATAAATATAGAGATCATTTAATTGTCACTAGCAATAGAGGTAGCTTATTTATTGAAGCATCTTCATACTATAAAGAAAATTATTTCAAGATAAATAAGTTAACATTGGTGCATAATACCATAGTTTTGAGTTTAGCAGCAAAAGTCTTAGCATCAGGTCTTTCATCCTTTATTTCTGCTATAAAATCTTCCAGCGTTTGGGGAATTTCTTGTCCTGCTTGTATTTCACTTTGGTTAACGGGTTCTTCCAGTATTTGATATATTACTTCAGGAACCTGACAAGAACCAAGAATATTTTTACCCTCGTAAATTAGATTCAGACGTGTGTGCAAATAGAGAGAAATCATTTTTATGTTCGGAATTCAGGCACAACTCCATGCTGCCAAGTGGTACAGAAATATGAAGTGATGTCTATGTGATCATCATGTTGAAGCAATTTAATTTAGGCATTTACTCACCGTCAATTCAAGTCTTCTTCCCATAATTCTCGGACCTAATTTTTTTCCCAAGCAACCTACATTTAATCAAGAAAACATGATTTTATGAGAAACCAAGTAATGGCTGCTAGAAATCCATAGATTGATTGTTAAATTGAACAAGGATCCCGAATATCGAGGACTTGAACAACAGAGTAGCAAGATAATTTAACCCTGCATTCGTGATTTTTTTATTTTTTCTTGGATATACATGCTCAATTTATTATTAATGAGGACATTCACAATTTCAAGAGACCATGTAATCTGTATCCTCACTCTCAGAAACATTAAATTCTTTTATATATTTTTGTAATGCGAGATATATTGATACCAAGTATATTTTCCTATCACACACACACACACACACACAAGTGACTGGCATACCTATTGTCAAACACTTGGCTTCTCCATCAATAGTATCAACTGCAGTTAACACAAACATGAACCGAAGAAGAAAGGTGAAAAGCAAAAGAGCATAGAAAAGCATTCTATACGACAATAGTCTCGAACCAATCTTCGCTTTGATCAGCTCCCTGACATTTTTTGCAGGCAAGAAAGTAACATGCCTCAAGCTCGGAGACATATACAGCTGCATATTCAAGAACACTAACAAAAAACAAGAACTCACAGATTCTAGCTACCTATGATTCATTTACCAAGGCAAACCTGCTGATAGCCTCTAAATGTTAGAGAGGAAAGCTGTTTTTGTGAGTGTATTCAGGGTTGCTATCCATCACCTAACCTCGCTTAGCATGAAGGTTATATATGTATTGAATCTCTTTTTTATTATGTTTTATTTTCTTATTCGGTGGGGTTAGTATTATTTTGGACAGGGAAGAGGTTGTTTGATGGAAAAAGACTGGAGACCGAGAATGGTTTGCATGGTGGCTTGATTTCGAAGAAGGGAAGTTAGAAAAAAGAGACAGAAAATACGTTCTTTGAATTAAATAGTGAGTAGCAATTTGATGTTGCTTCACTTGGCCTCCACATGAAGTGCATATCGGAAAATGCTGCTGTTGTCTTACACATTGCCATAATTTCTAAATGGAAAATGACTTCTTTGTTTTTTTATATTTTATTTTAAGAAAATTCTAGAGCACAGCGAGATTGAGAATGTGATTAGACCCTATAATTATTCCCTTAATTGAAGAGGGGTTGAATTTATAATTTAAAAAATTCTTTTTTAGAAAGTAACGAAAGATTGTTGCTCTCGTTTAGGGATGTAATCGAGTCGAGCCGAGCCGAACTCTTGAATGTTTGAGTTTGGTTCGTTTATAATCGAGCCGAGCTCGAGCTTTATTTAATGAATATATGCATGGCTCACGAGCTTATTCAAGTCTTTATCGAGCCTAAACAAACTTAATAAATATGAATTATACATTTAAATTTTCATTAAATTAATTAAAAAGTAAATTATATATTTAAAGAAAAATATATTATTCTTATTAAAATTTGTAAATTTATTATAATAAATAAATTTAATAGATTTTTCTATATATTTCATAAATAATATGCAAAATCAATAAATCAAATATCAAAACTATTATTTTTTCATCTAAAAGATTACTCATGAACTTACCAACGAACATGTTCACGAGCTAACGAGCCGAATAATGTAAAGCTTGAATTTGGCTTGTTTATCTTAACGAGCCTCATTAAACGAGCTTTTATCGAATCGAGCTTCTAATAACTCACAAACGGTTTGGTTCGTTTACATCCCTACTATCGTTCTAGTTTGTTCCTAGGATATGGAACCACGACATCAAAATTCAAAACCTCTCCATCAAAAAATTATATTCTAAATTTGAAAATGAATCGTGTCGAGGAATTACTGCGCAATCCAAGTTTGCCCATGCTGTAATAATTAAAACGAGAAGAAATTTGTAACAATTCACAAATCACAATCTCATAAACATGCAAGCACCACAAGGGAGGCATTGAAAAACAAAAACTTCAAATGATACAAGTCAAATGATTTATGTTATTCACATTAATCAGCTAATTAAAGACACCAACACCGATTTATGTCAGCAAACTTTTCCTTCACGCTCCCCAAAAGTTTCTAGTTCACTATCCTCCACATATAGAACCCACATTCTGAAACTTATTGCGGACCCTCACGGAGAACAAAAGAATAGCTTCCTCGCCGACCAACAGAGATGTCGTCGAGTGGTACTTAGATGCAAAAGAAATTTATCATTAGCCTGGTCCATCCAACAACACATGAACAAAACAACAAAGAAACCAGGAAGAAGCACAAGACTGTACGGTACTTTTAACAGGATTGGAAGAAAAAGGATGTATCTTAGTCAAACTGGTCACTTTCTGCAAGTTTATTCTCCATTTTCATTTTTCAGGCAATCTAGATTATTTAGAGGTGTAAGTTGGTTCTTATTCTCAGGGTGGTCTCTAGTGTTTACAATCTCAAGCCGAGAATTTGCCGATGGAGAATCATTGTTAGTATTTATAACGCCCCTGCTGTTTTCAGTGGACAACCGAAGACCACCGTGCCCTGTTTGGTCGACATCCTTGTCCACCTTGTTACCGACAATTTTACCAGTGTTTACAGAGTCAAAAGCACTGGAACTACTCCTGCAGATGAATGTGCCATTCTCGGACAATGGAAGATGCCCATTGATGTCGCCCCTGATGAACGAGAAATGTGTTTTAAAACTTCAGTTTCACAAGATAAAACGACGACAAATGTAGAAAGATAATCAAGAAGATATGGAAAAAGGAGAACCATATATCTTCAGTAGTCGAAACACACATACTCAATCCTCATCGAAGATACTTGTACATGTGGCAGCACAATACATACAAAATTTCAACTAATATATACAATTCATTCTGATACAAAAGCATCTGAAGAACCATCACGACATACCTCCCTTGTTGAGATTTGGGAGCTTGAAGGTAATCAAAAACTGGAACCAAGTCTTTGGGTCTGCTTTCAAGCACACGAGTGGGTACTCTTTCAATCTCAATCTCTCCCTCTCCCAAAACTTCGTTTGTATTAATAGCATCAACCGACATTGACTGAAAATATATCTGCACAAAAGTAGAACAAGAACACGAGGATGTCAATCATCAAAGTGAACATTAAAGGTTACTCAGAACTATCGCAACTTCACAGAAACTGCAAGTACCTCGGATCTCACCCATAATGGATTCTGGATCTGATGCATCTGAAGCTCAGCTTCACATATATACATCCGATGCCTTTCTTCAGTACTGATATTTTGTTTTGTGGTAGTATCCACAATGCTGGAAAATACAGTAGTATTTTTCTGTTCCATTCTTTCAGGAAAGACTTTACAGCTGTCGTCAATATTGTCTCGTCTCTCCTCGCGATTTTGTTTTTGGCAAACATTCCATTTTCGCATCGCCTCCACCACTATCCTTGAATCTCCGCAGAGACTAGATTCACAAGTGATGTTTATGGGCAAACCTGTAGTATCATTAAGTGCAGGAGATATTCGCAGAGCATATTGTATCAAGCAACCGGAAGGAGAGAAAACAAGTAAATGATAGTTTTTCTTCAGAGAACTGGAATCTACATTAATTTCGTTGCCTTTACAATTGTGGAAAGCTGATGCGATCGCTCCAGAGAGTGAACTAATCCGCCCAGTTGAAGCTGCAGCAGCACCACTTACTGAATTTTTCCAACCATTATTTCCGTTCCTTATTCGGCTAACAGCAGAAAGTGTGAGTGGAGGGCCAGATGCACAGATGTTTTGTTGAGTCAACATCTGTAATCCTGAATCAGATGATCCAGAAACCGGAGTGTTTGACATCAAGCTGTATATATTATTTTTGACATGACAAGCATCAGCTGATTGAAAACTAACTAATCCGCCCGAAGGAGAGATAACAAAAAGGTGGCTTGTCCCTCTTGAGGAACTGATCAAAATCCAATTACTGTTACTACTGAAGCTTATATCTTGTATAACCTGAAAAAGCATGAACAACGAGTCTGATTCATTGCATAGAAGCTTGCATTGACAGAGAATCGTAATCCTATTCTTACAGCATTTGTGAAACCACGTTGCAGCCGGTAAAGGTGAACATAAGAAGCTGCTCCAGAGGATTCTCCAGAAAGTCCAGGCATTATTCGAAAAACATTTATGTTATGACCTTGTACGGAAGCTGTCACTAAAAGAGTACCGCTGGGATCAAAGCACAATGACAGGATAGGACTTTTATGTGCCCTAAACTGAGCTATAACAGTTTTCTTAGCAATGTCTCTCACAATTACCTGATAAAGAATTTATGGACTATACTTAGCTTAACATAATATCACACTGCAATCATGGATGTGTACAGGTATTAGATTGAGAGCACACAAGAAAAGTCAAATAGAAAACCAGATAGTTTGAACAGGATAAACTTGCAACAAAAAACAATGCCAACCGATGTATTGTAAAATGCACTAGCATTGCAATTTTTTCTTGTATCTATTGCATTCGGTCGAGGCAACTTGAGACAGAAAACATCAAATTAAATAAATTAGTCTAGTTACCTTGACAACAACATAGACAAGATAAATCTGTTGGCAAAAGTAACAGAACCAAGGAAAATCCAAATACTCATTTTTATAGATCAGTAATTCAACTATAACACATGAGAAGAAAATGGCATACCATGCCAACGCTGTCTGCGTCGTGGGAAAATCCATTAGCAACACCGTGTACCTTTACTCGGAAAGTCCCAGATTGACTGCTATTATCTTCAAGTAACAGGTCAGAATAGTACCTCGATAGTTTCTTATAACTTATGTCCCCTAAAGTCAATATACCAGCAGCAAGTTGTTTGCTAGACTCTTTCGCATAATGTGCAACTAGGCTTCCATTTTGTGTGGGATTGGGAAAGCTGGCTGAGGGATTAAGATTTTGTGGACTAACACGCCCAAAATTTGAAACCTCCACTTGAGTCCCACTATAAGCCATCCACCGGGGACCAACCGCAAGGGGGCCAAAACCTTTATTTCCTGACCCACAACACCCCGTAACAACAGGATTGGTAAGGATTGTATACTGTCTCTCTAATTTAAGAGCATCAAAACAATGTACCTGTAGAACCGGTATATCATATACCAAACAAGGCCAAATAGCATGTTGCAATATAGTATAGCATAATCTAAGAATTCAAGAAGAGGCAGAACATACCTGAGCTGATTGTAAAACAGCAACAACTCGAGAGCTGCATCGCACCAAATGGACAATTGACCTAAATCTTAAAAGATGTACATATGATTGAGATCTCAAGGAATAAAACCAAACCACAGTTGATGCACAACTACTTTTAATTGGCCCAGGACACTGTTGGACAGAGCCATTGCGAAGAATTCCCGACCTTTCCGGAACGTTGTCATCTCCAGTAAAGGATCCATCAGCACAGATAATCAACAATGGGCGGCTGTCAGAAAATTTATCTGCAGTTTCCTTAGATGAAATTGGTTTTGGTAACATTTGCATGAATGAAACAGGTCCATCATTCCTGGAGACTTGATTGTGCACACAGTCTGCTACTTCAACATCCCAAACCTGAAATCCATGACAATACCCCAGCAAGAGAACTTGTCGTGTGATGCCTCTTTCAAGTTCTAGTTTGTCAAATCCAGCCCACAAAACCTAAGGTGAATAATTGGGGCAAAACTAAGTAAATTGCAGAAAGGATTTCTCATCCACGTGGATCTAACATTTGTAGCAATTATAAATGACTTAGGATGAGATGGAAAAGGAAGCTAAAATATCAATGAATTAACGTTGAACAATTCGATACTACAAACGAAGGTCATAATTTTAGGATGTTAGGCTATAGCGTCAAACCAGAATAGTGAAGTTGACATGTCACCTGGTTATAACATCAAAAACAATCCCATGCAATCACCCATTGCATGGAAGTATATTATATTGGATTTGACAAAAATTCAAGGACTATTTGCAACTTGGCTTACTTTTTCTACAAAGCCTGGTCACACTTAGATTATAAAAGCTAGTGATGTACTGTTTGATATGTTTTTTTATCGTCAAGCAGTCATGCTTAGTTCAAAAAAGGTTTCTTTCATTTTTTTCATAAGTAAATGCTAAAATGTTTGAAAAGTTGGGTTTCAATGATTTTGAAAATGTGTAGACCAAATGATGAAATCGTCTGGAAGTTGTCTATGTGGTCATATTGATATCACTAAAAATATTACTAGTAGTACCTCTTATAATCTTGTCAAATGCTACCAGCAGCATCACTTTTAACGCACAAAATGTAATATGAATATAAACTAATATAGAAACTATTTCAAAAATAAAATTCAACACTTAAATGGTAAGAAAAATATCATATTTGATAAAGCAGTAAAATGGAAACAGAGCTTTTTCAAATTCAAAATGTAGTTACTTGGGATGAATACGAAATTAGAACCCGATAAAAAAAAAAATCAATTATGGGGTCTCAACAGAAACCAAATCCTCATAAGTGCACAACACAAGTTGCGTAGCCAGAAAGAAGTTTTGAAACACACGAACAAACAGAAAGTCTATGATTTCCATCCCTGGGACCCCCATCACAATTCAAAATCTGTAATTGAAACAATGGCGTTACAACACGTTAATCAGTGGTGATGGTATGTCAAAAACTCAAACCATGAACGATTTTAAGGAATCGGGCAACTAGTTGAAGGAATTTCAGTTGCCAAGAACTAAAGTTATCCGATCTTAAGAACACAATGAGCTTTTACTAGAAATTTAGACCCTACAGGAGTAGCATCGGCAATCCAACATATAAGGCATTACACAACAGCAAAAGCTATATTTCCCAATATTTATCTTACCTGTCCAAGGTGAAGAATCAAGAAATCAAAAATGGATAATTCAGAATCCCACCTGATCGTGGTTTGTCTCACTGTCCCTCTCCCCAACAGAGGATGTCGCAGACCTCACAGACGCTGCCACGGTAGAGGCACCTGAGGAAACAAACTTCAGGTAACTCGAAAGAGATTTAAAAGAGTTAGGAATTATCCCATTATTGCTCCTCCCCGACCGTGGCACCAAGGCTTCCATATGAACTCCAACGCCACCTCTTCTCTGGCACTCATTCTTCATATCAAGGCGGAAAAACCAATAGAAAATAATAGACAGAGCAAACTCCCAACAGCACACCAATCACAG
This sequence comes from Primulina huaijiensis, assembly GCF_012295235.1. Taxonomy (NCBI): domain Eukaryota; kingdom Viridiplantae; phylum Streptophyta; class Magnoliopsida; order Lamiales; family Gesneriaceae; genus Primulina; species Primulina huaijiensis. Next base: position 21,554,870 of record NC_133314.1, read on the forward strand.
CTGCTCAGCTCTCTCACCTCTCTAATGACCATAAACTCCGCAAACTTGCCTGTTCCTGGCAAAATTGATTAACATCACAGTTAAGAATACAGCTTGAAGTTTCCTGGTGTCTGCGTCATTGGCTTCCAAGCAAATTACAAAACCATGCAGCTCACAACAAGCCAGCCGTTTGATGATGCTTGTCCCACCGTCGAGCTCTATTTCTTAATTGACATTAATCACACACCGGGAGTTAAACAAGCCTGGATATGCATATCTGACAACCATACACGACAACAAAATTCCTCAAAAAACTCCCTTGTATATTTCTTGTGCCTATTCACTTGCCTCTTGATTATACGAACAAAAGCACCAACCCAACTTCAGGAAACAAATCAAATAATTCACACACGGTATGAACAAATATCTATACAAAAATATGTGTGTATATATATATATATATATATATATAT
>NC_133314.1:21556052-21558799 GCF_012295235.1 Primulina huaijiensis
GGAATTTCAATTCGAGCAGGGGCATTTGCAGCATGTATATATGATTTAGTTACCCCTTTTGTGTCTGCAAATGCATCTGGTATTTGATTTGCTATTCTTTGCAAGTGCACAATTTGCTGTACATCTTTTTCACATTGTTTTGTTCTTGGATCCAGATGTAACAATGATGATACATACCATGTAATTTCTTTTTCGGTATGTTTCTGTTCTCCCCCTAACATTGGGAAGATTTCCTCATTAAAATGACAATCAGCAAAACGTGCTGTGAACACGTCGCCTGTCTGTGGTTCAAGATATCGAATGATCGATGGACTATCATAACCAATATAAATTCCAATCTTTCTTTGAGGTCCCATTTTCTTTCGTTGAGGTGGTGCAATAGGCACATACACCATACATCCAAAAATTCTCAGATGAGAAATGTCTGGTTCTTTACCAAATGCAAGCTGCAATGGGGAGTATTTATGATATGCACTTGGTCTGATGCGAATTAATGAAGCAGCATGTAAAATTGCATGTCCCCATATAGAAATAGGGAGCTTTGTTTTCATAATCATTGGTCTAGCAATCATTTGCAGACGTTTAATCAATGATTCAGCCAATCCATTTTGAGTATGTACATGAGCAACAGGATGCTCAACAATGATTCCCATAGACATACAATAATCATTGAAAGTCTGGGAAGTAAATTCACCAGCATTATCAAGTCTAATTTTCTTGATTGTATAATCGGGAAATTGATTCCTCAATTTTATTATTTGAGCAAGTAATCTTGCAAATGCAACATTTCGAGTTGACAATAAACATACATGTGACCATCTGCTGGAGGCATCAATCAATACCATAAAGTATCTGAATGGTCCACATGGTGGATGGATTGGTCCACAAATATCACCCTGAATACGTTCAAGAAACATTGGTGATTCAGTTTGGATTTTGGCTGGTGATGGTCTTATAATAAGTTTTCCAAGAGAACATGCTTTACATTGAAACTTATTATTCTGAAAGATCTTCTGGTCTTTCAATGGATGACCATGTGTATTTTCTATAATTCTTCGCATCATTGTTGAACCAGGATGTCCTAATCGATCATGCCAATTGGTTAATATTGAAGAATTATCAATTACCATGTTTGATTCAATGGGACGTATATGTGTATAATGCAATCCAGTAGGGAGCATTGGTAGTTTTTCAATCACATATTTCTTTCCTGATTTATATGTGGTAAGACACATATATTTCTCATTCCCTTCATTCATTGTTTGAGTATCATACCCATGGGAATATATATCATTAAAACTCAACAAATTTCTTTTCGATTGTGGTGAATATAAAGCATCATTGATCAAAAATTTTGTACCATTAGGTAACAAAAATTGTGCTTTACCACATCCTTTAATCAAGTCTACAGGACCTGATATTGTATTCACCATTGTTTTTGTTGGTTTTAGTTCCAAGAAATATCTTTTATCTTGGAGGATAGTGTGCGTTGTACCACTATCAGGTATGCAAACTTCAGCTTGGTTCATAGCATTTTCCATATTTGAACTTCAAAAAAAATGTGCAATGAAATAAAATTACTGAAAATACATTTATAAAAATAAAATACAATACAATACATATTTAAAAATTTAACACACGATAAAATATTATCATACAAGTACATGGAAAAATAAAATTTTTTTACATATCTATTCCACCAGCAAATTGGTCATTGTCTGATAAATCAATCAGAAAATCTCCAGCATCAAAATGAGTTGAATTATTCAAAGGTTCATTGTGTTCAGTAAAATTGGTCTCCCTTTCTTTCTCCTTTAATGATTCTTTATAAAGTTTACAAAGGTGCTCAGAGGCTCGACAAATACGGGACCAATGTCCTAGAGTACCACATCTGAAATACGAACTTTCAAATCTTTTTGAGTGATTCTCATTAACACTCATATTCTCATGATGCCTTTTCGGTGGATGGTTTGGGACGCTATTTTGAGATGAGTTATAGAAATAACTATCTCGATTATTTTCAAAACCACGGCCGCGTCCACGACCACGACCACTTCCACGTCCACGTCTACGTCCACGACCTCGATTTTATCCTCGACCAAAATCTTGTCTATAACTATGATTTTGGTTTCCAGGTTTACATTCATTTTTGCTTACGACATTTACTTTAGGAAATGCCGTTGAACCAGTGGGTCATGCTTGATGATTTCTCATTAACAGCTCATTATTATTTTCCACCACGAGAAGACAGGCGATGAGTTCAGTATATCTCGCAAATCCACGCACTCTATTTGTAGTGTTATATTTGATGCGTGAAAAGTGGAAAATGTTTTTTCAAGCATTTCCGATTCTGTAACCTCATGTCCACAAAATTTTAGCTGCGAGATTATTCGATACATCGCTGAATTGTAATCACTGACTTTCTTAAAATCTTGGAATCTCAACGTATTCCATTCATCCCGGGCGGTCGGAAGTATAACTTCCCTTATATGTTCTTCTTTTAATCCCTTCCACAAAACCATGAGATATTTTTCAATCAGATATTCACATTTATGTCGACGCAAAAATATCATGGCTCTTGCCTTTTCTTGTGATGTGCATATGCCATTTTCTTTTATGGTCTCATTTAGACCTAATGACTCAAGATGCATTTCTACATCGAGAGTCCATGGCATATAATTTTTCCCTGTAATATCAAGAGCAATGAATTCGAGCTTTGCCAAGTTTGACATGGTGGTACTAAAAAA
>NC_133314.1:21558892-21570160 GCF_012295235.1 Primulina huaijiensis
CTTTTATACTTGTCGTATCCCTTACCGGGAGTGTGGGATGTCGTCTTAACATCCTCCCAGGATTTATAACAAGTTTTTGAAAAATTTATTTTATTATAACATTATATTATATATTAAGTATATACACAATAAATAAATAAACAATAAAATAAATATTATTACTTTTGTTACCTTTTTCTTCTGTTTGGAGCTTGGAAAAGTATGGAGGACTTTTAGAGCTACGTACTGATAACGTGTTGTGAAAAAGTAAAAATTTATGGTAAAAAATAAAAATCTCAAACTCTCAAAATTTACCAAACAACACACTTTATAATATTTTTCTCTCTACTCAATTGTGATTTTCTTCACAAATGAGAGATCTATTTATAGAAAATATTTACAAATAATCCAAAAATAAAATCATCATTACCTACATCATCACACACTAATTTTCAATATTTACAACTCTTATTTTCAACATTCAAATATTCAACATACACATTTTAAATATTAATTTTCAACAAACATGTAATTTTTTTTATATTTTTTTAAATGAAGTATAATTAGGTTGTATCTTGTTTTAAATTCATATTAATTATAAATTATCGACAAAATATGTAGATATATTTCAAATACTTTCAACAAAATATATATATATATATATATATATATATATATTATGGTTGATAGGATAGATATGTTATTGGGGTCTATTAAGAATCATGTCATAATATTATATATTTGTTATCTAATATGATTGATGAAAAATATTATTTTTTATATTTAAAATATTGTTTTTCATTTTATTTATAGATCGGATCGATCGGTTCTATTGACATAAATATGTGAGATCGTTTCGAAAAAAACTTACTCTAAATATAAAATGATATATAAACAAACACAAAGATGTGACGATGAGAAATAGAAACATACATCCTACTATCTGGTTGGCAAATTTTATCATATTGTCTCTTTCAGGTTTCATCTGCCCAAACAAGTTGCCACGTTACTGGTTTAACTCGCCCCCACTTTAACATCGAATCAAATATACAAGATCAGAGTTTCTGTGATGCAATGATACATTATTAAACAACACATTTGGCCCTTTGATGTGTGTGATTTCTTGCACTTAAAATGCAATGATACATTTTCGTTGTACCAAAACCACATAATTAAACACGTGCAAATTGTCCCAAACCAATTGCTCGATCGATGCAGTGTATGAAACGACGTCAACCGTAATTATGATATATTCATCGAGACTGGTTATTTAAAGTCTAATCAAATAAAGTAATTAATTTTTTTAGCTGTAAAGCATTATTTTATTTAGAAAATATGAAACACGTGGTTTTACTCGTGTCTTTCATTTTCAAACTACAGTTTAAAGACACAGCCTTTGTCATTTTGTAAAAAGTCCAATATTTTAACTTTAGGCATCTTGGCATATATCTACGAGATGTAATCAATAAGTTGGGGACACTAATGTAATCTAAATTTGTTTTATTTGTTTAGTGTTTTATTATGTTTTCTTGGTGTTATTTTTAAATGATCATATATATCTTTTAACTTTTAATCAATCAGTTGAATTCATATTAACATAATACTAAAAGTATGTTTGGTACGAGTGATAAGCAAAAGATAGATTGATAAACCTATGTTTGTCTCATTTTTCATGGACCAAATTAATCAAGAAGTCCATGATAAGAAAAGCTTATCTGGGTGAAAAAAATCACATTGTTTTGGGAGGATTGCAAATCTAATTCTTAAAATATAACATAAATTACCATTTTACCCACAACTTTTTTGATCCTCACAAGTTAAAAGTTATGTTCCTTACGCATGTGAAACACCGTAAAGGATTCAGATAGTTGAAACTTTCATCACATATGATGTTAGATGTATATTTTTTTATTTGCACACACATCACATAAATAATTTCATGATGAAACTAAATAAAATAAAAAAACAGAGAAAAAAATAATTAGAAATCCACATATCATCATCTGCGCTTAAAAAAATAGAGAAAAAATGAGAAAAAATGCAAAATCATATTAATTTTTATTAAAAAATAAATTATCAGATAACTACATAATCTATAATTTAAAATTTTATAAAATATTTATTTATTAATAGCTGAACACATGATTTTGAAAACATTGCTACAAATATCATTTTATATATCAAATTGTCATCAATGTTAGTTTAAAGTATTTCTTTCTCGACAAAAAAATGTAAAATTTATCATACTTATTAAAATATTACAAAACAAAACATTCTTTATCACAACACATTATATATCCTTACCTTGAGTTTTGTCATCAATCCAATTTGTTATATTACCCTACACACCAAACATAGCTTAAGTATTAAAAGGCAATAGTCTTAAATTGATTTGAACATATGAGATCTATAAAAATATATGGATCTCTGATAGACAAACTGAAATTTGATTTTTAGATGTAGTTGAGTACATTCTTTTTTATATTTCATCTGATCAAAATCATTGATTACTTTCGAAATATTGAATCCGATATGATTTACACCTATAATTCTGATTAGTTATTTACTTGGTATAAAAGTTGAATGATGGTGAAATAATTTCTGAATTGAACCAGAGTATATAGAATAGGCTCCAGATTGATTATTAATAAATTCGATCTATTAATTATTATGATTAGGGATGATAATAGGACATGTGTGAGTTTTTCATCTCTGTCTCCGTCTCCATCTCCGTCACTCTCCTTGAATTATATTCTTGTTCTCATACTTGTCCCCGATCCCCTCTTTTCTCCGAACTCGAACCACCGAGGATCAAATCCCAATACTCGTCAACATACCCTTTTAAAAAATATTTAATGATAATATTAATAATAATATTATTAATATTTTCAAAAAATCTAATATTAATATTAATATAAATAATAATAGTATTGTTATTAATATTAAGAATATAATAATAATATTTTAAAATAATATTAATATTATCATTTTCAAGTTGACTCGACGAGGATATATAAGGAAATTTAAAAATAATCGAAGTCGAAAAAATTGAGATTTTCGTCACCATTTCGAAATTTTCCCGCATACCTGAACTCGTAGAAGAAATTATGATATTTAATTATGATCATAATCATTATATTACATATGCAAGGCGTGCATCGTTGGCTGGTCTTAATAAAAATATCCGACAATTTTACGCCTCTCTCGTCCACTGTAACCCGTTTATGAATCCCTAGATCGAATCTGGGACCCATATATTATCCTCTACATCCACATTAACTTGCACCTGTTTCTCCACACCAATCATCTTTCAGGAAAAAAAAATTGCACACCAGGCCTGAGAGTTTTCTTGACTTGGCCCATAGAATCTTGTGCACGTGACGGGCTTCCATTACACGGTAATAAACCAGATCGCACGTGCCAATCTACTGAATGAATGTTCATCACCTGAATTTCTCGCTAGTCCGACTCCCGCCTCTTGTGCCACCATTTACTGGTTTCTTTGATCCTAGCGAACATCGCCACCGTAGTCGCCTCAGAAACTTCGGATTTCTTGGGCCTCCGCGACATATATAGTGTTATCGGGCTGGTGGATCTATTCGATTTTCATTTGAGATGGAATCGATATTGGCAAGAGCTTTGGAATATACTCTTAAGTATTGGCTGAAGTCATTCAGCAGAGATCAGTTCAAATTGCAGGGACGCTCCGTGCAGCTCTCTAATTTAGGTCAATTTACTTCCATTTGGTCAAAGATTTGATTTTGACGTCGACGATTCGGCTGATTTGGGTGTGTTTGTTGTAGACATAAATGGAGATGCATTGCATGCAAGTATAGGATTGCCGCCCGCGCTAAATGTCACCACCGCTAAAGTTGGAAAATTGGAAATTATTGTCAGTAACTTCTCATGAATCGAAAATGCACTAAAATTTTCAGCATTATCACGTGGGATGAAATAATCCTAAGCATTGTAATATAGTGTTGATTATTGGCGAATATTATAACACGCTTATTTGACGTTGAAGCTGCCTTCGGTGAGCAATGTACAAGTAGAACCAATTGTGGTACAAATTGACAGGCTTGACCTCGTTTTGGAGGAAAATGACGATGATATAGATGCATCTAGGGTCTCAAGCAGGTACGTGATAGGATTAAGAAACTTCATGTTGGCTATTCATTTGTTTTTAGTGGGATAGCATAGCTTCACATTGTAATATTGGATCTTCACACAGCTCTTCATCCGTCAGTGCTGCGAGGGGTAGTGGATATGGATTTGCCGACAAGGTTAATTTCTGCATTATGTTGAATGATTTTATACTTTTTCTTTACCATGTTCTGAGTAATTGATATAGGTGTTGCTTGTGCATTGCCTTGTTCTTAAGAACTTCAAACAGTTTTACGCTGATGGCCATATGTTTTTATCTTGTACGTTTATCAGATTGCAGATGGAATGACACTGGAAGTGCGGACTGTGAATCTCTTACTTGAAACTCATGGTGGTGCTCGGCAAAGAGGGGGAGCAACTTGGTAAAACTCTTGCTACCTTTCTAATAAGCTAATCTTTTAATTCTTCAGTGGGGAGCAAGCTTTTGAATGTTAAATCTACTAAAAAGTTGCATTAATCTGAATAAAGATTGAAAGTAACTGAACATCATCATCAGGGACTTTTGTATTTTCCTGGTTTAAGTGGCAATAAAGTATCAAGAGTTTAGGTTGAAGACCTATTAAAATCTGGATGACACATGGTTGCACAAGCCGTTTCTTTTTTGATCACTTTTGTTTCCTAATGCTTCCAACAATCAATAGGGCATCTCCTATGGCTTCAATCACCATTCGCAATCTTTTGCTATATACAACAAATGAACACTGGGAGGTTATGATCTAAACTTCTTGTAGAGTTCTACTTTTATGCATGTTACTTTAGGTGCATTTGTATCTGACTAACTCTTTTAATCATTCAAACGTTTTCTCTACCAGGTTGTAAATCTTAAGGAGGCACGAGACTTTTCAAGTGACAAGAAATTCATATATGTGTTCAAAGTAAGCTATTGCCCACTATGATAAAAGACCTGTCTCTATTTTGAAATAGCATGGTCTTTTTCATGTTATAATATGTGAGAAATAATTTTCTATTTTTGGTTCACAGAAACTTGAATGGGGACATTTATCTATTGACCTCCTGCCTCATCCAGATATGTTCTCGGACGCACAATTTTCAAACTCCATGGACGGGTCTAATCGGAAGGATGAAGATGGTGCAAAACGAGTATTCTTTGGTGGAGAGCGATTTATTGAGGGCATCTCAGGAGAGGCCCATGTATGCAAATTTAAACATTTCAGTTGATTTCAAAGAAATTCACCTTTTACGAGAAATGAGATTTTGATGTTGAATTTATCATATAGGAAACACTATCATATTGTTTTTGCGGTTACGGCTGATATACACTGCGGCATTGCAGTGAGCAGGAATCACGTTCTTCAAGAAAAATCTCACTCACTCAGCTTAATGGTTATTTTCAGATTACAATACAAAGGACGGAACTCAATAGTCCACTAGGGCTTGAATTCCAACTGCATATTACAGAAGCAGTCTGCCCTTCATTAAGTGAACCAGGCAAGCGTTGGAGATTTATGTTCCTTTTGTGCATCCCAAAACTTTCTTTTATGTAACTCAACGTTAACAGGATTACGAGCTCTTCTCCGTTTCTTTACTGGACTTTATGCTTGTTTAAATAGAGGAGACGTGGATCCAACCGCACAGCAAGTATGGATTTTATCAATTTTCTTTTTTTGAGAATTTTTTTGATAAAACAGCATATTGATGACACTGTGGGGATTAACCATTTTGAGGTTTTGAGCTGTATACTCTCTCTTGGCAGCGGACTGCAGAAGCAGCTGGATGTTCTTTAGTCTCGATGATTGTGGATCACATATTTCTATGCATAAAAGATGCTGGTTAGTTTTTCTGCCATGCAAGGCATACCTCTGCAATCATTTTCTTGTGGCTCGCCTTCCAAATGAAGCACCGAATGTTTGCCGCTCTCCATTAGTTGGTGCAACGCAAAATTTTTAAATTACATAGCAATTTAAGTGCTAGGTTTCAGTCGGTCCACTAGCAGGGGCAATAGTCGCTGCCTATGTTTTGGTCCAAGAAATATATTTGCTTTAAGTCTTGGTCTAACATGTTTGTTTGTCTCACAGAGTTCCAGCTGGAACTTTTGATGCAGTCACTGTTTTTTTCTCGGGTATTGTCTTGTGGAACTTGAAAGATGTTTAAGTGCAAAAATTGATTTTCTTATGTTACGATTTACTTGCTTGGACCAAATAGTTAAGGCTTTATGTCTTATTGCAGGCAAGCGTTTCTGATGGAGAAAATGCCAAGTACTTGACTCGAGTTATGATTGGTGGCTTGTTTTTGAGGTTAGTTGAACCTATGTATCATAGCCCTGGTGCAACAGATGTGTGATGAAACATCTGATAGAATTTATAGATCACAAACCACAATGATATGTTCAGTCAGAAAATCATGATAAAATAAGTAACAGCCTTGATACTGTGTCAAGTAAATAATTTTCGCCGTTATTGGACTCACATGCTATTACATGTCATCCGATTAGAATCTAAAGCGACAATCTAATTGCCGACGTGCAATCCAATAATCTAAAACCCATATATGCTTTTAGTGCTTTGTTCAAACAAAGTAGGATTTATTTGCTTCATGGTGTAATTTTCTCAAGTAACATGCTATTTTTAACTCATCCACATGCTACTGATATTATCAATGGTTTTATGGGAAACACAATTTATTGTATATGTGGCTCAGAGAGGCTTTCTGAATGAGATTTTGTACAAGAGTCTATTCACTTGCTTGCATGATATCATTTTCATTATTCATGGCATCTTATATATGGTTAAATAAAATGCAGAGACACTTTTGCACGACCTCCGTGTGCCTTAGTACAACCATCCATGGAAACTGCTTCAGTTGATGTGTCACACATTCCAGACTTTGGTATACCATGTTTTTCAAAATCTCATTGTGGAATTTTGACTTATGCTGTTTATGTGTTTTTTTAAAAAGTTATCCCGTTCCTTCGCTGTCTATGCAGGTAAGAATTTCTGTCCTCCAATATATCCTCTGGGAGACCAGCCGTGGCAATTGAATTCTGGAGTGCCTCTGACAAGCCTCCACTGTCTACAGCTCTTGCCCTCCCCAAGTCCTCCAATATTTGCTTCAAGAACAGTTATTGACTGCCAGCCACTAATTGTTAGTATCCATCTTACCCTTTCTTTTCCTTCATGTGTATATTAATTAACTCACAGATTCATTTATTCTGATCTCAATTTAATACATACCGCTCGCCCATATGATCAGATCCATCTTCAAGAAGAATCATGTCTGAGGATATTATCATTTTTGGCTGATGGAATTGTTGTTAATCATGGAGCTGTGCTGCCAGATTTTTCAATTAAATCCCTTGTGTTTAATCTTAAAGGTTTAGACATTATGGTCCCGCTGGAATTAAGAAAACCAGAAGACACCTCTAGAATTTGTAACACACCTTTTGAGAGTTCATTTACTGGTGCAAGGCTTCGTATTCAAGATTTGATGCTTTCCGAGTCACCTTCCCTTAAACTGAGGTTATTAAACCTTGAGAAAGATCCTGCATGCTTTTGTCTTTGGAAAGGTCAACCAGTTGATGCCAGCCAGAGGAAATTTACTGCTTCAGCTTCTTTGATTTGTTTGGCGTTGGAGACTGACAACAACTCGACTGGAAGGGACAACTCTCTTGTGGAGTCTCCGGATTTATGGAGATGCCTTGAGATGAAAGATGTTTGTCTTGAGGTAGCTATGGTGACTGCAGATGGAAGCCCTTTAACAAATGTCCCTCCTCCAGGAGGGGTTGTTAGAGTAGGGGTTGCGTGTCAACAATATTCGTCAAACTCTTCAGTAGAGGAACTATTTTTTGTTCTAGATCTCTGTGCATATTTTGGTAGGGTTTGTGAAAGGATAGCTCTGGTAGGGAAAAACCATAAGTCAAATGGAACAAGAAATGACTCTTTGGGTGGAACTGTGATGGAGAAGGTTCCTGGTGATTCTGCCGTAACTCTAGCTGTTGAGAAACTTCAGCTAAGATTTTTGGAAACTTCTTCTGTCATTCCTGGTAAACCCTTAGTTCATTTTATGGGAAAAAATCTATCCATCAAAGTCGGTCATAGAACGTTGGGTGGTGCTAGAGCAATATCATCTACTTTACAGTGGGATAGCGTCGAGGTGGAATGTGCAGGCACTGCGAATAACTTGAGACATGAGAATGGCTCCAATTTAACCTCAGATTTTATTCATCTCAATGAAAATGAATATCATAAGTTACGAGCTGTCTTTTGGGTTCAAAAGAGTACCTCACCTTTCCTCGATATACACATGGTCCATGTGATTCCATATAGTGCTCAAGATATCGAGTGCCATTCTTTGAATATCTTTGCTTGTGTAGCTGGTGTCCGCCTTGGTGGAGGAATGAATTATACTGAATCTTTGCTTCATAGGTTCGGAATTTTTGGGCCAGATGGTGGACCAGGGGAGGATCTTACTAGAGGGCTAGAGAAATTATCCACTGGACCTCTTTCAAAGCTTTTCAAAACATCACCTCTCATAATGGATGGGCTTGGAGAGAGTATGTGTAAGCCACCATTATGTATCGCTTCTTTTTCCTCTTTTATAAATTTGCAAATTAATTTATTTTTATTTTGTTTTCTCTATGTTTAGGTTCTATTTCAGAAGATGGAAATGACAGTAGGCTTCTTCAGTTGGGAGCACCTGATGATGTGGACTTGTCAATACAGTTGAAAGATTGGTTGTTTGCGCTTGAAGGTTTGCCAGAGATGGGCAATAGGAGGTCTTCCTGTGATTCTGAAAATTCTTTTAGAGAAGAAAGGAGTTGGCATGCAACATTTCAGAGTTTGCATGCCAAAGGAAAAAGCAGTCCAAGGCACGTAGTAGTTGGGAATGGAAAACCAAGTGTAAAGCATAAATATCCAATTGAGTCAATCACTGTGAGCGCCTTTTCCTTTGCTTAGGGATATATGCGTTGACATTTATGTCTTTTTTTATACTTCGTAAATAAGATCTCGATAATGAATTTTGATCTCGAGTGTCTTGTGAATTCTTCTTGGTGATTTTGTGATACCTGGTCAACACACTTGTTCGTGCATCCTGTTATGATTGGAAATCAATCATATGTCTTGATAGTTGCAAGTGGCAGTTGGATTTTGTAGGGAAAAAAACCCTTTCTAATTCAAAAAGTATTTGATGGGGATTAGGTATTTTTTAGATACATACACCTGTTACTTCGGCCTTGGTTGTTATTTTTATTGTTTTTTAACCAAAAAAAGAACCTAACCGTTTGGAAATTATTGTAATCTGTCACTGTATTCTCTTTAACAAATTTGCATCACGAGTCATCTCAGGTACCACCATTTAAAATGATTACAGGTTGGCATGGAAGGGTTGCAAATCTTAAAGCCTGTGGCTTTGCAAGGGATCATGTTGAATGGGATTCCTGAAAAATGTAACTTGCAGAAGGGTTTAACTGAAAGAGAGAAGCAAACTTATGGCAACCGTGGTGTCAATATGGAAGTTGAATTGATGGCTTCTGAAGATGGTGATGCTGTCGAGTCAAAGGCCGAGTGGATGGTGGAAAACTTGAAATTCTCAGTGAAAGAACCGGTTAAGATAATTTAAATTCGTTGTGTTAAATCATTTCTTTTTGCAACTCAAATTAATATGGAGAAACTATTCGACTTCGTAGATTGAGGCCATGGTGACAAAGGATGAGCTGCAACACTTGGCTCTCCTGTGCAAGTCTGAGGTTGATTCTATGGGTAGAATAGCTGCTGGAGTCCTGCGTATTCTCAAATTAGAAGGATCCATAGGCTCTGCAGCTATCAGCCAACTAAGTAACTTGGGTAATCCAAGACAACATAGCTGGAACTCTAAACCAGTTTTGAGCCATTTTCTTTTACAGCGCCTGCATAAAAAGGTTTCTGATTTTTGCTTTTTTTCGTGATATGCAGGAAGCGAGAATTTTGACCGGATTTTTACTCCTGAGAGGTTGAGCGAAGGCAGTAGCCCTAGAAATTTCGAGCTCAGTCCGTCCTGTAATTTCATCCAAGAAAGTTGTAGTTCTGGCTCGGAGTCAACAATGGCTTCTCTTGAGGATTCACAATCAAAATGTGCTGCCCTTGCCGCTGAATTATTAAATAGGTCGGATTCCTCTACTGAATACATCGATAATATTAAGGAGCTAAAGCAGAATCTTGAAAGCATGCAGAAATTACTCGAGCAATTAAGAACTCAGCTTTAGTTATTTTATACGTATAGTACTAGTATATATATTGAGATGAACCATCCCCTTATAATATAATTCTTTATTGTACATAGTATACATGCACATGCATAATGTGTGTAACATTTTGTGGCCACATAAAATGTTTGATAGGCGAAATTGTATTTACGAGGAAATTTTGAGTTTCTAGTGATGACTGAGGGATGAAGTTTTTATCAGCAATGTTCGATTAATCGGCATTACTATATCGACATTATTTCATGAACCAAATCTAATGCACACATATTCATCTATTGACAAAAACTTGTGTGAGACGGTCTCACAGGTCGTATTTTGTGAGACGGATCTCTTATTTGGGTCATCCATGAAAAAGTATTACTTTTTATGCTAAAAGTATTATTTTTTATTGTGAATATCGGTAGGGTTGATCCGTCTCACAAATAAAGATTCGTGAGACCGTCTCACAAGAGACCTACTCTCATCTATTATATGTTAACGTCAAGCTATTGTACTGATAAAGTTTGAGCTACCAAAAATATAGATTTAAAAAAAAAATCTCCTTACTTCCATATAAAATCTTCTTGCTTTTGATACGTGTTTGAAGAGAAAAAGGTTATATACAAGTAGCACTGTCAAAAGAGGTCCACGCCATTATGTGGTCGGCCCGCACTTTGGGGATCAGGATTTTGTTAATCCAACCCACCAATTTTATGTGGCATAACGAAACAACTCGGCGGGATCGTATTTTGGCGGATCGAGATTTTACCAAGCCATAAAATATGTGATGGAGTGGACCAACCTAATGGATCTAACCCATTTGACAGCTCTTTTACAAATTTTGGCTTGCCCTCAATACTTTCATTGAATCATCCCACCATCAGTCATTTACTTCATATCTTCGAGGTTTTTTTTTTTTTTTTTTTTTTTTTTTTTTTTTTTTTTTT
>NC_133314.1:21574099-21619197 GCF_012295235.1 Primulina huaijiensis
TTTTTTTTTTTTTTTTTTTTTTTTTTTTTCAATTAAATTTCCAAGAAATCAATCGTTATATTTAAACTTGGAGATGTAACATCTTAAATTCAAATTTTAATGTTGTTAGAAGTGGAGAGCTCTAGGTTTCGTTCCATATGTATTTTAAAAACGATGTTGGTGTTGTATAAGTATAAAAAACTTAAAATATATATTTCGATATTTTAAATTTTTTTTCTCCAAATATAATTTTTAAAAAATAATTGAATTTTTTTTAGATTTTTATAAAAAAACGTTTAAATTAGAATTAAAATATTTTTACAAAATAGTACTTATAAAAAAATCTTCTTAAATGTTTTTAAATATGAAATCGTTTTTTTAAATATTTATTCAAACAAATTTTCAATTCTAAAAAATTTATATAAAATAGTTATTTAAACATATATTTATTCTTAAAATAACTTTTAAATCATTTCACTTTTATAAAACATTTTCTAAATATTTGTTCAAATAAAACCATAATATTTTGTGCACTATCGATTTTCTTGTTATTATATGTAGAAAGATAGAATTATAAAAAATCATGACGACATAGCATGACAACAGGAAATAAATTCATACTGAATAATAATGGAACAAAAGCAACCATTCAAGCGATTCTCGTAAATTACCCAACAATTTTAGTTTAATTATTTGTGTTCCTAAACAATGGATTGATGTGTAAAGAACCCGTTTGTCGTTCGATTTCATTTGATCTTTTGTAGTATATTATATTATATTTCCTTGGTAAAGCCGTAAATAAACCATGATAATCCAAATTTTCTTTTGCCATGGCAAAAACGTGTAATGCATTTTGATGATCTTCACCATGCTGTCGCAGAACGAAACCATATTTCTGAACAAAAGGAGGCGAAAGCAGGAGCTCGGTGGAGTTGGAGAAATTTTCTTTAACTTAATTATTATATCCTTTGATTGATACAGGTAAGAAGTTCAGAAGGAATTAGCAACAAGAATTGCCTGTCTGCAGCGTGCCTTGGCCTGTTGAATCCTCTCATTCAAGGTATCCTCCTTAACAGCTGCTTTCACCATGGCCAAATCCATTTCCATCAGTTTCAAAACCCTGCACAGTTCAGTCACCATTCGCTCCTCCACTTTCCCTTCATCCACCAGCACTTCTGCTTCTTCTCTAGCTCTCTCCGCCACTATTTCTCCAACTTTAGCCAACAGCGCGGTGGAGCCATACTCTCTCTCCATCAGCTCTACCAGTTTCTCCAGAAAATCCATTATCACGTACCCTTTCGGCTTCTCCAGTGGAATGGGTTTGGTTCTCTTCCACCCTATCTCGAAGTTCGGAGGCTCGGGTTTCACCAGCCCGCTTCTTGATTTCCTGTCTCGTATTATCTCTGATCTTCTACGCTTTTCGATGGGGAACTGTTCTGCGTTGATGGTGGGGCCTGGATTTGGAAATTGATCATCTTCAGGAGTGGAGTTGGAGAGGCTTGTGAAATTTGTTGATGGAGGGTCCGAATTTGATGTGCAGTGGATGGGAAATTGGTCGAGACGTATGGGGCTCTGAGGATTTAGCTTGGGGTGCACAAGAGTTAAAGGATTGGTGTGGTGATGGAGAAATCGGAGGAGACTGGAAGCCATTCTCAAAGCAGCCAAGTGCTGATTCTAAATCAGAGATAAGGTTACTTGGCCTTCTCTTGGTTATGACACTGTCTTGAAATTTATCATAATAAACCTTTTTCTATGCAATAATATTTCAATCATGCAAAGATTTATTTCTTAACTACTACAATTTTAATACTAATTAGATTACATATTTATGTAAAAGGAATTATAGAACAAAACAGAGCCGGAAATTCTTCTACATAATTAATTTCACATTATTTATCAATACTATATAATAATATCGTATAGTAACTACTTTGTCATTTTAATAAATAAACGGACAAAAATACACCTACTTTCTTTAAAAATGTATATATAATAAAAGTTACCATCTCAGGCTTGGAATACAAATTGAATCTGATACGTGTCATTGTTTTACCAAATGTTTTATTAGTGGCTTTCGCACACATGGAGATTATTGGTTTCCAGCCTATATACCATATTCAAATTACTGAACTAATAAAAGGAGGTATTTAATTTTCAGAATAAGAATGAATATAAGGTTCATCTATAGTAATTTTACAAAACATAAAAAGAATTACAAAAGATATACCAAAGAAATTAAATTTTATTTTTTTAATAATAATTAATAACTGAGATTTGAAAATAATTAATCAGGTACTTGGATACGTTTCGAAAATTGAAAGCCCAATAGTTTTGGGTAACCATATGGATCATGGACCATTTTATCTTGTGCCCAAATTTACGCAGCCCAAGGACCCGGGAAACTAGCACTAGATTTAATTATTGCCACGTATGCTTAGAGGCGAAGCACAATACATAAACTCATTTATTACGTCCCATCCGGTAATCAATCGTTTCGGCCTTCTTCGAAGCCCTAATTTCCTGGTCAGGTGATCTCTCGATGCGTTCTTTATCCCAATTCGGGATCGATCCTGTTTGATCTGTTTGATTCAATTGAGATATGAATTGTTGATTTGGAGATTCCTATTCAATTTTGTCTTCACCTTGCATTAATTATGGTGTATGTAAATAGATGAAAATTTTTCTTCCGTTCTTTGATGTCGCTTGAGTAATTAAATTTATCATGCTCTAATTACTTTTTATTGTGGCGATTTTGGTTTGAATTTATTCATATGAATCACTTTATACGTGCTTTTAAAATCCTTTTACATTTTGAAAGGACGTATTAACCACTTTTATGCGCCAATTCTTTGTGGAATTCAACCTTGGGCAGCTACCTCTTTACCCTGTTAATTTCTCCCCTTGTTTAAGTCTCCTATTTTAATGAATTGGGTGCTTAAAAATTCGTTAAAATTTTAGGCTAGTCTTTCGTTCAGGTTGTGAATGTACGGGAGGTTATTGGAGTTCATGAATTTGTTTGTCTGTCTGGACAGTCTGATTTATTGCCAGTCTTGTGTTTTTGCTTGCCTAAGTTGGGTGGGGGCACGCTTTCACATCTCTCATTAGTGGATCCTCATTATAATCGATCTAGCAATTTCTCTAAAGCTACCAATTACATATTCTCGTATTTATCTGCGTACGACATCGTTATTATTTCTTTCTTTCTTTCTTTCTGTAATCATTAACTGGCTCTTCGTTTCCCGTATCTTAATTTCCATGTGAGATGATTTTGTTGACTGATGTTTGGTTCGTGTTTCTATCTTTAATCAGGCCTGATAATTTGAATCCAGTTTCAGGAAATTCTGTTCGCTCGTTTATTATTAAAAATAATCAAGTTTCATGTCTGATTTTGACATCCAGACTCCTACTGCTCTAGGTATGCTTCTTTACTACTTTTTGTTTGTTGATGCTGTTATAGTACCTGTGATGATTTGAAAAATGGAAATTAAGTTGATTGAAAAATAATAATGTTTGTAAATATTATATATAATAATAATGAATGAGAAGTGATGTGGTTGTCTATTGCTAGATCCAGAGAGATTAGAAATACTTCCTTTTCATAGCTGACTTGATTTTCCCTTAATGGCCAGATCCTTTTGCTGATGCAAATGCTGAGAATTCTGGTGCCGGGTCAAAGGACTACATTCATGTTCGCGTACAGCAGCGGAATGGTCGGAAAAGCCTAACAACTGTTCAGGGTTTAAAGAAAGAGTTCAGCTATAACAAAATCCTTAAGGATCTCAAGAAGGAGTTTTGCTGCAATGGAACTGTTGTTCAGGACCCAGAACTAGGCCAGGTTTTGTTTATTCTAATTTGTTACTTTTCTTCAATTTTAACCCTTTTAGTTTATCAATAAAGGATTTTCCTATGAAGGTTATTCAACTCCAAGGTGACCAGAGGAAGAACGTTTCTTCCTTTCTTATTCAGGTGATTACTTCTCAAAGTTTATTCCTCACAATATTTGCTGGCGTCAAAATGTGCTGGTCAAAATCATAATTTAAATGTATGAAAACTGAGTTACAAGACATTAACTATTAAAGCAATATAGATCGTCTGGGAAAACACTGTACTAGCTCCATGTGTAGCAAAACAAATTATTAGATGCATAAGACTTTTTATTATATTGCTGAACCTCTGAAGCTTGTATGTCAATAATCTAATCTTTCTAATATTTGATCTTGGAAATAGGCTGGGATCGTGAAAAAGGAGCATATTAAAATTCATGGTTTCTGAATACCAGCCTTTGTCGTTCTGCTCTGGCAGTTGGATACTGCGTCAGTGCTGAAGATGATATGTGCAGATCTTTTAAATTACGTCAGTTGTATGCTACAACGTTTCCAATTTCTCTTAGTTTCCCAGTGTCATGCATGATGTTGACCGAACTTTTTTCTGTTTTGATGGATATGAATAATGACATTCGTGCGTTGAATGCAATACGTTGTCTTAAATATTGCTTTCCATATTTCTTTTGTACTATTATAATACTGTCTTAAATATTGCTTTCGGTATTTGTTTTGTAATATTAGAAGGTCGAACTTGGATGAAAGGATTTGAAGTTATAGATTTAAATCTATTTGATTAATCGAATGAATTTTAAATCCATTTCATCCTCGACTTATGTGTTAAGATGGATTTGAAATCTATCCGTGATGGGTGACTTTCAAATCATCCATTCGAAGATAAAGCCCTGCACTCATTTGTTTACGAAGATGTAGGAATGTGGAATGGATTTTTTCTTTAAAAAATATACATGAAAGATTGTTTTTTTTTCCTTCCCAATGATCACCTGGTTTCGCACCCTATCTCTTTAATGTTGGTAAAAATTTATGTCATTGTACCATACATAGGGTGGGCTGGTGGCCGAATGAATCTGTCAGCATAGTGTATGCCCCGAATGATCTGCCATGGATATATATTGATTTGTCTATTTTGCAACAAATTCTCCCTTTGTTTCTCACCGACACAATACAATATATGTCATCAAATCTATTTCACATACACAAAGTGTAACTCAATATAAGTCTGCTCATGCTAAGATTATTTTTCAATGTGACCACATTAACATCCACATATCAATATGTCATAAGATATTTATCCAATTTCTATTCAAATTGGAAAAAGCCCAATGGACCAAAGTACAAAATCCAATTTCTACATTATAAATACTATTTCTAGCTGAACAAATTGTTTTTTCCCACAAGGTCTTGTGATATCTTTCTACAAGGATCATAGGTCTCTTTATTAGTTTCTATCCGTGTTTACAGGACATCGAATAATGCCTAGTCGGAAGCTAAAATCAATAGAACAGCCAGATTAAAATGATTTTCAGATCCTATATTCAATGAACATTTGTCTGTTTCTCCCTGTAACAAAAAAAAATCTGTTGTTTAGATTTGGGGGTAGTTTTGATTTAAGCGACTCGTGATCATGTTGCTACCTTCAAAAAGTGGTTCTTCTGAAATTCTATGATTTAGCAGCTGTGTTACCGTCCAACTCCTTTATTTGGTGTGGGCCCACTCATTGTCTGTCAGCAAATGAGGATATCCAGTGTGACATGGAATTTATCGTCAAGTCTTGGGATCATTCAATCGATGAGCGGATATCGTGGGTTTGAATATATAATATAAAATGTAAATTAATTTTTCTTTTTTTGTTTGTCCTGAAAGGGACCACCTATATTATTGTACCTTACTTTGGTTTTCTTTTCTGACAATGAATATAATTATTTATTTTCGACTTGGATAATTAGTGTAGATTATATGCCATTATTGACTGGTTGGCATTATTTCAATTAATTNTAATAAATGTGTGTTGATGTGTACATGCATCCGTTCAAAAATTATATACCCGAACTATATACCCTATGAAAGTAAAATATGGACAAACATTTATAATAATAATTATTATTATCATAATTATAATAATAATGATTAACAAAAGTCTAGGTCGATGGAAACTAGGAGGATAATTTAAAGCAGCGATTTATATTGTCATTATGAAACCAACTACCATCTATTGTTTATTTTGTCATGCTTTAAAAGGATAAGGATCCACCTGGGCTCTAAATAAATTGAGTACATAAATATTTGATATATATTCAAATTTTTCGGGTTAAATCAAACTCAAATATGTTTTAAAAAAATTTCAAATTTCATTATAAATATAATTATTTTGTTCGATAGTTTGTGAGTCGCTCACGAGCTTTAATATTTTATTAATATAATAATATAATTATACAGCAAATATATATACATTTTAAGTTTTGTCGGATTTTTCGAGCTTTTGAATCTTGTTTCTGGAACATTAATATCTAAATAATAGTTTGAATAACTCGCGAATAACTAACGTTTCGAGTCGAATTCAAGTCAAAAAATTAAAAATTTCAACTTTCGAAGATCGATTCGATTGTTTTACCTATCTAAATCCACATGTTTGTACCTTTTTTTTTTAAAAAATATTTCTCATTGGTATATTATATTTTATTTATGGCCGCATTGATTGCTACGAGACATTATTCCAAATTTGTACATATTCTATTACATTATCATGGTTTGCGGAACACCTCATATATTTTACACAAGTAAAACGATGTGTAAAACGACAACAAACTTTATTACTACCTTTACTTTTTTTTTTTATATTTTAATAATACCCTAATTTACATTTTCTGTCGGTGGATGGCCGATGGCTATATTATAATATAACTGAGTTAAATTTTACATTTAATGATGTTCCAATAATTAATCATATATTTTAATAAATAATTTTAACATTTGTTTGATCAAAATATTTTGTTAGATTTAATTAATATAAAACAAAATTATTTATGATCGGTTTGTCACGAGCTTATCCCCGTCATCATATAAATTAACGTGCCTGTATTCTTTTTGGCAGTGGCACACACAATAATTTCGCAGATGAAACTTTTATAATTATTATTTTAATGGAATTAAGTACTTTCTTTCCTATGCTATAATCTCAACGAAATAATTGTAACTTAATACGCAATTTTAAATGTGATATATAAATGTATCAATGGCTGAAAATTACACTTTAGAAATCAAAGAGTAATCTGATATTACTCGATTTACTTATCCTTACCACCATAGTATTCTATAAAGCAGCCGTAGAAGCAGCGGGCAAAGGGCGAACCATAGCAAGATGGCTTCAACAACTGAACCTCTGCTCAATACTCCTCAAAAATCCAAGTTCATCTGCAAGTTCCTCTACACAGCTTTAGCATTTGTTGCGCTACTCGTTTCAGCTGTTTTTCTTGCTTCAAATCTTAGCAAACAAACCCAAAACGACGTTTCACATATCTGCCAACGAGCTTTGCATCCTGAGACATGCCAAGATTTTGTTTCTCAAGTTGTATCCAGTGCTATTTTTGAAACCAAAGATACTACGGTCATCTTGCAAAAATTGTTGATGAAGGAAGCTCATCTCATGAAGAATGCTTCCTTTCATGCTAGAAATCTGAGGAATCAGATGAATGAGAAGACTGAACAAGGGGCTATGTCTGATTGCATTGAGCTATTAGACATGTCCTTTGACCGGGTTCTTGATTCCGTCAAAGCTATTAGGGATGGAACCAGGATGTCTCGTGCTGATGCACGAACATGGCTGAGTGGCGTGCTCACTAATCATGTCACCTGTTTTGATGGGCTCCAAAATTCCTCAAGAAAATCAATGGAAACCTTTCTCGAGGACCTTATCTTGAGGGCAAGGGCTTCTTTGGCCATTCTTGCCACGGTATCAGAGCCTGAAACGGATTTTGCGGTGCTTTCTGCACTTGGAGGGATGCTACTACCTCCCTGGATCACCGCAATGGACAAGACATTGCTGGAGACCTCGGGTAACGCGATAAAAGCTGATATAACCGTTGCAGCAGATGGATCGGGTAATTACAAGACAGTTGCAGAAGCAGTTAAAGCTGCCCCGACCAATAGCAAGACCCGTTACGTGATATACGTTAAGAAGGGAACGTACAAGGAGAATGTTGAAGTGGCCAGCAACAAGAAGAATCTGATGATTGTTGGAGATGGTATGGATTCAACAACCATCACCGGTGATCTCAGTGTTGGTGGTGGATCCACTACCTTCAACTCCGCCACTCTCGGTAAATAATATGTTTAATCACTTGAATCCGTTTTGAATGGTATGAATTAATGGTTTGTCAGGGCAGAATAAATATTAATGGAGCCCATATATACATAATTATATATATTTAGGCTTTCACATCCTAATTAACTCCACTATCTCACTATACACTGCGTCGAGTTTTTTATATTAGTGAAATGGTAGTTTTCTAACATAAGCTACTTGCGCATTGCAGCCGCAGTTGGAGATGGATTTATACTACAAGACATAGGCATAAAAAACACAGCCGGGGCGGCGATGAACCAGGCAGTGGCACTCCGCCTAGGTGCTGATAAATCCGTCATAAACCGCTGCCGCCTCGACGCTTTCCAAGACACACTGTACGCGCATTCCCAAAGGCAATTTTACAAACAGTGCTACATAACGGGAACCGTCGACTTCATATTCGGCAACTCAGCAGTTGTGTTCCAGAAGTGCAAACTGGCAGCCCGAAAACCCATGGCTAAACAGCAAAACATGGTCACAGCACAAGGCCGAACCGACCCGAATCAGAACACGGCCACTTCCATCCAAGGTTGCGACATCATCGCTAGTAGTGACCTCGAACCAGTGCAAAGTTCCTTTCGTACTTACCTAGGCCGTCCATGGAAGGAGTACTCGAGGACCGTGGTCATGCAGTCAAACATCAGCAGCGTCATAGATCCGGCAGGATGGGCGAAGTGGAGCGGGGATTTTGCGCTGGATACTTTGTATTATGGGGAGTACCAGAACGAGGGAGCTGGAGCTGGAACCAGCAAGAGGGTGGATTGGCCTGGATATCATGTTATCACCAAATCGTCTGACGCCATGAAATTTACAGTGAAGGAACTGATTCAGGGCGGGGACTGGTTGGGTTCCACTGGTGTATCTTACACCGAAGGATTGATGTGAATCATGCGATGTTGATTCTAGATCCATATGAGTTTAAGTTGACAATAATTACAATAAGGGCGTCATGTTGTTCTTATAATCTTGTTTTTGGACGAAATAAGTTGGATATCCAACATGCTTGTGTCTACTAGTTGATGGTATTGTATATTATTACTATAATTATATAGATATGACTTTTTAATTAACAGATTGAACAAAAATATATCAGTGATCTTTCACAGTAATCCAAAAGTTAGATTATGACCTTTTTTTAAAAAATTTATTTGTGTTTTAGAAAAATGTAAAGTATTCATAGGTGTCAAAAACTAGTGTGAGACGGTCTCACATGTCGTATTTGTGAGACGAGTCTCTTATTTGGGTCATCCGTGAAAAAGTATTACTTTTTTTGCTAAGAGTATTATTTTTTATTGTGAATATGAGTAGGGTTGATCCGTCTCACCGATTAAAATCCATAAGACGGTCTTACATGAGACCCACTATTCATATGTTCATGATTCAAACATAGGTATGTATGTATAGTTGGGCCTAGAGTAAGGATGTGTGCAACTAGATTCATGAAGTAACACGTTTTTTTTAATAACTCGCCACATTTGAACAAATTTCGTATTGGAGGAGACGGGTAAATTTCGTTCATATTTATAATAATAAATAATATTTTGAGAATAAAAAATAATATTTTTTCATGTATGACTCAAATAGAAAATCTGTCTCATGAAATTGACATGTGTGACTGTATCACATAAGTTTTTGTGTTTGGATAAAAATAATCAAATTAAATTAAAAAAATTAAAATTAATACATAACTGAATTTACCAAATTAATTGAATAATATATACCAATCTTATATGTGCCAATTCAATCTAATTATTGCCTGTGGTTGGTTAATCTACAATTTTGCAGAAAAAGTACTTCATAACAAAATGACTTGTTGGACTGTACGCCATTTTTCCGCTTTGTAGGTGAATGAAGTATTTGCATTTATACCCCATCCCTTGGCCTCCGCAAGAATCGCTAAACTAGAGGAAGAAAACGCTTCTTAAATTTAGTTCCTACGAAAAACGTGCGTCTCATATGAGCCTATGCCAGCAGTAACTAACATTGTTTTCTCGTCTCATTTGTATCATTTTTCTTCTCACCATTCATGCACCGTGTCCAATTTCACGGGGCATTGCCTGGTGATCTCTGAAAAGTAAACACTTCCGGCTATCCGCCGAGCCCAACGCTGCCTTTATAGCTAATTCAACATCAAGGCTTAGGGAAAAAAAAAGAAGGATTTTAAAACAAATCCACGTTTATTCTGACATTTGTTGGCAAGAAAATCAGGCATGAGAATACAATGGTTCTGTGTTTTACTTGTCCTGTTGGTATCCACCATCAACGTATCCAATGCTCAGGATTATGACACCCCAGAGACACCGCCTCCGGAACAAGAGAACTGTGATGGAATCTTTGTGTCCTACACATTAATGGGACGAGAGAAAGAGTATCCATTTGTCAAGAATGTTTCGGCTCAGGCATGGTCATTTAAGGCCATGTTGAGTGTTCTCAATGCTGGGGCTCAAGAACTGAAATCTTGGAAAGTTTTCGTCGGCTTTCAGTATCGTGAGCTGCTGGTTTCTGCCGACGGTGCTGTGGTTATTGATGGAGATGGATATCCTGTCCGAGTCGGGAATAATGGAACGACTCTCGCAGGGTATCCGCAGGCTGATTTGAAAACTGCGATAGATACTGCAAATGATTACGGTCAGATGATGGTGCAGGTCAATCTCAAAGGAACACAATTTGGGCTTGGAACTAAAGGGACTCCCATGCCTAAAAAACTTAAGCTTGTTAATGAAGGGTACAAATGCCCTGCAGCCACTCGAAAAGGTAAGCCAATACCGCAAACGTTATGTCTTTTGCGACACATCTGTTCGTTGAATCGTTTACCAGGACGTGCATAATTTGTACTATAAATGGTGGTTTAATATTCTATTTAAAATGCATTCCCTTGTCTTTGAGGGTAGTCAGGAGTTTTGGGTGGATTTTCTTGTTGTATTCGTCTCATTGAATATAGTTTTTCAAGCGTATAATGTCTCGTCTGATTTTAAATCCCCTTAAAATACATCTTTATATACAAGACATGTTCTTCCTATCATATGGCTTCTGAGTACCAAATGGAACTGTTTGCAATCTGAATAATGTGAGCTGAGTAAAATTGAAAATTGGCTATTTCAGGAAGTTACATGCATGTTTGCTGCAAAAAGGACCCAAAATACAAGGACAAACTCAAAACCAAGTTCCTGCCTCGAAAGTATGGTGATCTCTCCTTCACATACGATGTTCTTCGAGCATATGAGAACAAATATCTTGCACAAGTCACCATAGACAACAACCATCCACTTGGTCGTCTTGATCAATGGAACTTGACTTGGGATTGGATGAGAAACGAGTTCATTTATGATATGAGAGGCGCTTACACCCACAAAAAAGACCCTTCAGAATGCATTTACGGCCCTCAAGGCCAGTACTACCAGGATTTCGATTTTTCTAATGTAATGAACTGCCAAAAGAAGCCAGTTATAGCAGACTTACCTCCTGAGAAGGAAAACGATGACAAGGTTGGCAGGTTGCCAAATTGCTGCAAGAATGGTACTTTGTTGCCAAAGACAATGAATGAGACTCAGGCTAGAGCCATTTTCCAGTTAGAAGTGTTCAAACTTCCGCCTGACTTGAACAGAACCGCTCTTTATCCACCTCAAAATTGGAAGATCGATGGCCGACTCAGCCCGACTTACAAGTGTAGCACTCCTATTAGAGTAGATCCAACAGAGTTTCCTGATCCTTCTGGGATTGCTGCAGAGACTTTCGCCGTAGCAAGTTGGCAAGTGACTTGCAATATGACTCGTCCCAAGCCGAAACAATCTAAATGCTGCGTTTCCTACTCAGCTTACTATGCTGATTCAGTTGTTCCTTGCAACACTTGCGCATGTGGATGTGACGAAAAAGCTCGTTGTGATCAAAATTCGGCTCCTTTGCCTCTTCCCGCAGATGCCCTTTTGGTACCATTCGTCAACAGAACAGAGAAAGCAAAAGCTTGGGCCAAGATTAAGAACAAGAATCTACCGACAAAATTGCCTTGTCCAGACAACTGTGGAGTGAGCATCAACTGGCATATTGATTCAGATTATAACAATGGATGGACAGCGAGAATAACACTTTTCAACTGGGATGATTTCTCATTTTCTGATTGGTTCTCTGCCGTCCAGTTAAAGAAGGCTTTCCCTGGTTTTGAAAAAGCTTACTCATTCAACGGCACAAAACTACCTCAAGTCAATAGCACCATATTCATGCAAGGCCTGCCTGGATTAAACTACTTGGTTGGAGAGGTAAACGGGACTCACCCTGAAACGGATCCTAGAGTTCCTGGAAAGCAACAATCGGTACTTTCATTCACAAAGAAACATCTAAATAATTTAAACATACCACAAGGGGATGGATTCCCTTCGAAAGTTTTCTTCAACGGGGAGGAGTGTTCTCTTCCAACAGACTTGCCTCGTAGAAGCGACGCAGGGCGATCTCGACTTGGTCTGGTTTCACCGATTCTTCTTTCCCTGCTTACTTTCCTGCTTCTGACATTCAGCTTTAATTGATGACAGCTCAGAATTTTCTTCTGGTATAGAGACGCATCTGTCTAAATTTTTAAAAAGATAAAAGAAATTCTGCAGCATGGTCAAGACAATTGTAGTTCAACAAGCAGATGATGAGAATGGAGATACAGTTTGAGATTTATGGGCTGCATTCATTTGTGATTGTTTGCAAAAGAATAATACACTTTCTGTAGCTTATACTGATATAGAAAAACAAAATTTGTTTTCCTGTTGTTCATGTTCATGTTCTTCCCAGGAGTTTCTGAAAAAGAACGCTATATTTTGATACTTTTAGGATCTTTTTATCACGCTTCTCTTCTCTGTCAGCACAATCTTTCATTTTGCGTTATATGATTTGTTTATACTCAAATCAAGAAACGGCCAAAAGAATAATTGAAGGTGCAGCAGCAATCCGATCGAAGTCCATTTGGAGAAACAACCAATTATTCTATTTCTACCAACAGCTGACTAACCATGATCGAAAACCACGGCCCATGAGTTTTATATTACATCATAAGGGTTTGATTATTACAAAATTCTCATTTATTTTTCCCATATTTTTAATTTCAAGGAAACCCCGGCCCCTATTTATTACAAAATTTCCTCTTTTTTATTTTGAGTCGAAGTTTTATTACAAATGCATGAAATAAATTTGGGCGTCGGGATTTGAAAGGCCAAGCCCCAGCTCCTTGGAATACAAAAATATATTGTTTAGATTATTAGATTAAAAAAAAGATAGTAATATTTATAAAAAGAATAATAGTAAACTATATGAAATAAATTAATGATAATATCAAACTTTTAATATTAAGAAAACTAATAAAAGTAATAATAATATCAAAATTAGGGATGAACCGAATTAGCCGATTTCACTGTATAATAATGATGATGGTGCTAAAAATATAATAAATAAATGGAAATAAATGGCAAAATTGTGTGTGAGTAAAACTTTGGTTAAACTAAAATAAACCGATTAAATTCAAAAGTTGTATATCAATAAATATTATTTTTATTCTCAATAAGCTTAAATTTTTTAAATAAACATCTTATTCTTAAAATTTTCCGGGGGTAAAAGTTAGTTGATATACAAACCAAATAATCAAATTCAATTCGATTCGTTTGTTTGATTTTAGTTTTTGAACTAAATTGTTTCTGCTGGTATTTTGGTTTAACCGAAATCTTATTCACCATATTGAATTTTTAAAAAACTTATTATATGATCGTGGACGATAGGAACATTAATTTTCCTGGCCGAGGTTCTTTTCCTCCACGTCAAAGTAAAAGGGGTGGCATCCTGTTAAAGAAAAATTTCAGGGAAGTTCAAACTTTAAAGGCTTTGAAACTCAAAGTAAAGGAAGCATGGCCAGTATAAGAAAAACCAGTGATGATCTTTTATTTATATGATATCAGTTTGATTTCGTACGAATGGTTCCATTTATTGAAGTACAACTTTTGAGAAAGATTTAAACTTTCAGAGCAGTATTAGAACATCCTATGACTAATTCTCAGCGGTATAAATAGTTCAGAATAAAACTACACAGGCAAATTGTGGAATTGAAGGCATGATTCCTCTTCTGTATGTTAAAGGTATAATGTCAGATATCAGAATAGCATAGATATAATTGACCTATTAGATCGGGGTCACGAGAGTTTGTTTTGTTAAATATTTGCTTAAAACTTCACATTTTTCCTTCATATATATTTAGGCAAAGTAAAAAATCATACATGGTTCACTGTATGTTATTGAATCTACTCTTAAATGTCGCTGTTTGACTAAGACCTCTAATGATTTTTGCTTTTAGAGTACCAAATACTCAAAGTCATTTACAATATATCCAATACTAAATTAAACTGGCTTAGAATTTGTCTATGATCTAATAAGATCAAGAAAAAATATTAAAAATATATTTCTCCCTGTAAATAGATTTCTTAGATACCACACTACAACAAAAATGACTTTCCGCAGCGCGCATATGAACTTTTCGCAGCGCGCATTGCACGCTGCAAAGTTGCAATCCGTTGAAAATTCATGATTATCCACGGCGTGCATGTGTACGCCGTTAATACAACTATCTGCAGCGTGCAATGTACGCCGTTAATATTCATATAACATCTAAAATTTAGCGATGGTTTTGCGACGGTTAAAAACCGATACCACCGTCGCTAATTTAGCGACGGTTTATATTCTGTCGCTAAATTAACGACGGTCTTTAACTTTAGCGACAGCTATAAAACCGTCGCTAAATTTTTAGTAAAAATAAAAAAAATTACTTTTGTAATTTAGTAAATTTTTTTTTAAAAAAAAACTACAATACAACTATGACAACAATAGTCATGATCTTAACTAACACATAAAAAATTAACTAATTCGAAACTTAAATCGTATAAGTGAGAGAAATTTGAAGTGTTGAGAAGTGGTGTGTAGGAAAATGGAACGGAGATCCGATATTTATAGATAATTTGCGACTATTAGGGACGGTTTCCCAGTAAATCGTCGCTATTGGCGACGGTTAAAAAAGAGTTGTCGCTACTAGCGACGGTATTTATTAAACTGTCGCTGATTTACGGCTATCGGCGACGGTTTCATAAAACTGTCGCTAAAAGCGACGGTGATTTTATTAAACCGTCGCTGATCTTAAATCGGCGACGGGTTATTGTAAACCGTTGCTAAATGTCGTATAAAACGTTGAAAATTTAAATTCGCGACGATTTTACTAAACTCGTCTCTAATTTTAAATTTCGGACCCATTTTTCGCAGCGTGATAATAATATGCATGCCGTGAATAATATTATCGACGGCGTGTGATTAATGTACGCCGTTAATGTATAAACATTAATTTTTTTAAAAAATGATTTACTTTTAACAGCGCACATAAACGTGCATGCGAAAATATAATTTATTAACAGCATACATAAATGCATGCTGCGGATATTATTATCCGCAGCGTGCTTTTAATGCACGCTGTTATTGCTTTCAAGTGCAACACTATTAACAGCGCACATATAGGTGCACGCCGTGGAAAGTAGTTTCCGCAGCGTGCTTTTAATGCACGCCGTTGATGACGTGCTGCGAAAAATCATTTTTCTTGTAATGCCATTTCCCAAAGTGCAAGACATGGAAATATTCTTGATGATGATGAAGCAAAGTATCAACTAGATAGGGAACAATTTTTCGGTGGAAGCTAAGAATAACAAAAGGCACCAAAAGCTTCATCCCCACAACTTGTGCAACCACATCTACAAATACCTATCTTGTTCGCATCTTCACTTCATTAACTACCTTCAACAAAATCAGACATTTTTTGGGTACAAATTATACTATTATTGGTTCTTGGCCTGTTGGGTGCATTCTTCTTTAATGGCTCGATTGAACATCATCTATTTCTTGGGGATTTTCAATGTTTTATTGTTGATCAAAGAAGGTGATGCATTTGAATTTAAGGTTGGTGGCTCCAAAGGTACTTGGGCAGTTCCTGTTGATCCTAATTCTTCCGAGTACAATAAATGGGCCGAAAGAAATCGGTTTCAAGTTGGGGACTCCTTGTGTAAGTCAATACGAAATAATTATTTATTTCGATTGGAAAAATTATTTTAACCATGTTTAAATGCATTAATGGAATTGTTTCTTTGCAGTATTTGTGTACGTTGCTGATCAAGATTCTGTTCTGCAAGTAACCAAGGACGATTACACAAACTGCAAAACTACATCGCCTATTGCAAAATACAATGATGGGAACACCGTGATCAAGTTCGATCAGTCAGGACCCCATTATTTCATCAGTGGAGTGGATGATAATTGTCACAAGAATGAGAAGTTGGTGGTGGTTGTCATGGCGGATAGAAGCAAACATTCTTCTGCTCCAACTGTGGAGATGTCGCCACCATCTCCGGCACCTTCTGGCGAAGAATCTCCTTCTCCACCTTCCGAAGCTCCTTCTCAGGAAGCTTCTCCTCCTGATAATGGTGTTTCTTCAATTGTGCATGGTCTCGTTGGAACCATTGGAGTTGCTCTTCTTGGTTCATCACTTGTTCTGGCTCTTTGATGTGAATGTGTTGGAGTTGAAAATGTTTTTTTTTTACATGGGACTAATGAGGATTTTGTGGAAAAATTTATTATTTGTTTGGAATGTCTTGAGAAATAAGGTTTCCTATGAGGAGTTTCTAACTTTGTATAGAACATTGACATGTTTGTGTTTTATAATTGTAAAATTAAAAATAAATTGATCTAAATATAGTTGAAAAAGAAAAGTGTCATGTTGGTTGTGTAAATTTCACTCTTGTGATTTTGTTATTTATTTAATCATCTATTAATTTTAGTACAATATATATATATATATATTTAATTTTAGTTATCTTTTTTACGTGATTTCACATGTTATTACGTGTCATTGGATATTTTTGACATACAACAAAAAAAAAATCGGAAAAAAAAAACAAAATTATTACACTAATTTGAAATTTAATTAAATAGAGTATAGAATCACAATGGGACCAACTTATATAATTAAATATATATATATTTTCTCTTATTCCAAAATTATTTACCATGTGGACACCACCTTGTATCAGAAAAATGACTTTGAATTGAATATTTTTTTTGTAACATTATTAAAATCATATATACGTGGAAATTTATTAAATAACTTCGTTCAATTTTTTTTTAAAAAATGACTTCTTTAAATATATTTAAAATATATTTGAAAAAATTATTTTCTTAAAAAAATAATTAACAAATGTTAAAAAATAAAATACGTGAAATTGGAAACCCTTCAGATAAAAAATCGCATTTTTTTTTCAAATAAATAAATAAACTTGGCATGTATTGTGTTGGCTCCCTTCCACGACGTCGTAATTGGTGTTCACCGCTTCGTCTTCTCGGAGGAAATCATTTCCAATTAAATAAAATAAAGTAAATAAAGAAAAAACAAACAGAACTAATGGCAATCAAGACAGCGTTCGGAGAGTTACGAAATCGTTCATTTTCTAGTCGCGTGTTCCCCTGCTGTCGATCTGTAAGTCATCTTGTTGTTTTGTTCATAGCTGCTTAATTTGGGTAATTAACAATAATTGAAGGCGAAAACGAAGCGTCCAGTGTTCGGAAAAATGTTTTTTGTGCTTTTAAGTAGCTAAGTATTCAGTATCATGAAGGCATTCGGGGGGAAAATATTGGATTTTTNTTAGTACGTATAGTGCATCAAAAAGGCAGCTACTCACATATAATTGCTGGATCTGGTTCTTTTGGGAAAAATATACTCCCTCGTGCAGCTGCTTTGCTGGACATTTCTCCTATCACTGATGTCACGGAGATTCATGAGTCTCATCAATTTGTCAGGTAATTTGAAAAAGTGATTTTCCCCATCAGAATTTCGTTTTCTTGTGAGAAATAAAAGATTTATTGTCTTCTGTTTAACCTTTCTTACAGGTAAGGAGCAAAACTTATCTGGACTTCTGAACAAGAAACGATAGAAAATTGCTTCAAAATAACTTTTGTTCATATTTAATCCTCTTCTCTTTCCATAAGTAACCATTTATTGCAAATACAATTTAATTTTTTTTAAATTTTTACTGATGTGTTTAGGTGTAATGTTATTACAAATAGCTATCGATTTATTTGTCTAGATATGTTATGCGTAGCGACTTGATGCAGAACATTGTGTTGTAAATGGCACAGATCACGATTTTAGAGTCTGTAGGTAAAACTTGCATCTCCAACAATATAAGTGCTAACGATGATTAAACAATGTTGATGGTTCTCGATTTTGTCCAGTTTACACATATGTGTGTGTTGATAAGGCATTGTTTTTCTAACAGGTAGGTCAGACTGGGAAAAATGTTGCTCCTGAATTATATATGGCTTTTGGTGTTTCTGGAGCTATTCAACACTTGGCAGGCATGAGAGATTCTTAGGTCATTGTTGCTGTAAATAAAGATGCTGACGCACCAATTTTCCAGGTCCTTGTTGATCCATCCCACTCTTATGTATATAGTGAGTTTTAGTTGCCAATTGTGCAACTTCTGAGAAACTAGTTTACTTTTCTTGATTTAAACATGATGGTAAAGAAGCTTAAATGGATAGTAAAATTCAGAGGCCTTTGATGTGATTCATTTCATTCCTCTGGTAAGGATAGATATATCATTAAACCGGATTCATCAGCCAGTTACTGCTTGCAGTTGAAAAACTATGATAATCATATGATTTTTCGCTTGCTTTTCTACCAGGTTGCTGATTATGGACTGGTCGGTGATCTTTTCGATGTCACATCAGAATTGTTAGAGAATTCCTGAGAAAAAGTAGACAGACGATGCCCTGTAGATTATGCAACTGTAGAAAACTTCATTATATTTCTTCTGGAAATGGTCGTGGTTGAATCGTTAATTACATCTTTTTAGCAGAGTCTATGTTGGCTGCTACGGAAAATGGGATTTCTTGAAATTTAACTGCGGAGACAACTACAAATTCATTATATTTTCTTGGTATAGACTTTAATAATACATACCTGCCAACCTGAGATGACTGTGTTTTATAAAATCTATCGAAATTTTCTGAGACAGCGCATGTATATAATGCTGAGCTGTTCCAATTATTAGTATATTGCTGATTCATGTGAAAATTTGCATGCAAAAGTATGTTGTTAATTAATTGGTTTAAACATGGCTTTAGGACACTGTGAAAGATGTTATTGGTTGTTGTTCTTGTCGGTTATTTTTTCTCTTTGTGCTAACAAAATAGCAGTAAACCTGCAATTTTATATTGCGCCGGGGAGCACTAATCTTCCAGATGAATTTAATTAAAAACTTTAAACCATTAAAGTTTATTGGATTTGAACTTTGCATCCTCACTTCTCAATAATTGCTATCTAACTAGAATGACTGATTAAACGTGGAAATTTGTAAAATTTCATTGATCTCCAACCTACACCTATCGATATATCCATCTATTGCTACTTACTATTATTTCCGGTATATTAGTTGGATGCATGAACCAAGATGTCACTTGGTTTCATCCATTAATTATTATTTTTTAATATATATATATATATATAGAGCAGGACAAACTATTTTGAGCATAGAGATTGACAAAATAAATGATGTGGTGTATGATATCTTACCATGATAGAAAATTAATAATATGATGATGACTAATTTTCAAGCATTTCTTGATTGAAAATTCGGCCTCTTTTATGAGTTTATTATTATATTTTTTTTAATAAAAAAAATCAAGTTTTAGTACAAATTGAAAAAGATTGACGAAGCTACGAGAACCGAACAAAAATGAATGTGGATGTTGCCATGGTCGACCAAAAAAATCAAGTTTAAGTGCAAATTGAAAAGATTGAAAAAACTTATTTTACTTAGTTATATTCGGATGGATAAATTTCGATAATAATTTTGTTGTTAATAATGAAATAATATATGAAATTTTAAATTCATATTTTATTTATTTACCAGTTAATTACATTAAGTTAAATGAATTTTAAATGTCTATATTATCAGGTGAACTCGAAATTCATCTTAATTAATATGAAACATTATATAAATATGCAAAGTGATAGATTTGAAGTTTATGATCTTGTTTATCTAAAACTATAAAAAAAAAAAAAAAATTTGAATACATGTGAAATCCATCAATTCAAATGCAACATATCTAATAATTGATTTAAGATTTTAATCATAATTATATGTTTAAATTTTATATGATATCACTGCATTTTCATGATCCATATTTGGAGTCTCCTATTATATTAAGATCATAGTGTTTGCAATTCCTTATTTTAAATGATTTCTAACATGTACATATAATTTTCAAACATTTTATTGGTTAGAAGCTTTGAAACTCTTAAAATAAGTTTTTGCAAACAATATGTTCTTTTTTGCTAGAGATGTGATGTAAATGGCTAATAGCGTTGCATATACAGTACTTATCTAACTTTAATATTTCAAGTTTGAGACGAAATTGAGACTCAATCATAACAAGTCTAGCCCAATTCGGAAAAAAATTATTATCATATCCCAAAACACGTGGAGGACTCGTGTTAAATTAAACTGCCATGGTATATATCCAAGTGTTACATCTCTCAAGTCTGATTATAGACGAAGTTAAAAGCATGATATCTGTCATTAAAATCCAATGTATATAATATCTGTATTCTAAAAAGTCAGCCACAAAAGATATATATAATTTGAATGTCAACCTTACTGTTGGAGCACTAAAGGTCAAATACTTTCTTTCATATATGATATATTATATGCACAACACATTTTATATGATAAGTGATACGAAAGCATTCACATAAAAAAATGAAAAGGAAATTACTGCCTAGCTAGCTAGCTAAATTCATCGCTATGTGTATTAACTTTGTTCATCTCAATTTGTATTCAATATTGGAAAGATCATGCTTTAGAGAAGAAAATAAGAAGTCCAAAACAATACTTGAAAGAAAGGCACAGTACTGTCCAAATCAAACAAAGATCGAATTAAGTGCAGTTGAATCAATGTCACTCATCACAATACCGCGCACGCACTTCACCCTTTTCTTGAAAATACATATTAATATGTATAGATGTTATATGTATCCAAGTGATTTTTATTCTTTGATATCAGCGATTTAATTTCCGATTCATGAACGGTAAAAAAAGAAAAGAAAAGAAAATCAATAATCACAGGTCCTCTTCTTCAAGTCTGTGCTGTTACTCTCCTTCTCAACATGATGATCGTTCAATGCTCCACCCTTGCCAAATATATTTCTTTTCGCCTGTTCAGCAAACAAGAAAGATAATGATAAGCTAAACCCTTGAAATGGAATTCAAAAATATATAATCTAGTCGAACGATCATGAATTATTAGTTTTCTTCTCGAAGGGATAGAGATATATATGTGTTGTGTGTCTAATTAAACATATATAAAATACCTCAGAAACATCTGTCTTTCCTTTCTCTTGATGATTCATGAACTCATTCATATAAGAAATCTGTTGAACCGAAGCATGCAAGAAACAAAAACATTACACAAAATCCAGAAACAAACGCGAACGAATGGTTATGATCTCTTGTTCGGAGACTAACCTTGGGACTGTTTGCAGGAGAACTTGCGGTGTCCTCAAGATCATAGTCCATCACAGCTGCAGGAACTTTAGTTTTCTGTTTCTTGAAACTGTTTTGCTTGCACATGATACTAATATTCTTCCCCATCTTATTATTATCGATATCATTGTTATTACCTTTGATTCCATTAGGAAACCCTAATTTTGTATCCGTGCGGCGAATATCCGTCAACTTTTTGACAGCGGAAGAACCGGCATCGGAAACCAGAGAAGGGGTTTCATAATCTGAAGACAAGGAGCTGTTTTGAGCATCATCACACATGAACCCTTGTATGTAGAAAGTCCAGCTGCTCTCTTCAGTACCAGAATCCGCCATTTTTTTATCTGAAGAAATCTTCATGTTTCTTTCATTAATTAGTTGAAGATGGTGAAGTTAGGTATTTAATGTCTTAATCCTGTTTTGGAGAATTAAGCCCTCATATCGGGGAAAAAATACATATGTATATATAGTGGAGTATGTATAACTAATATATGAGGGATAGGAATCTTGATTAATTGAAGTTGAGGTAGCTAGGTATAAATTTGACCTACTGCAACTTAGTTTTTTTATATATAAAATAATTAAAATGTATCTGGTTTATTCCACGATTAAATTTTATGTTATAATATTTTGATATGATGTCAATCCATCGTGTCTACATCCATGTACATCACATCTAATAGATGTGTGACACCTAATTGATAGACACATAGGTAGACACAATGAATAATCAATATATCAAAACTATATATATAATATGTATGTATCTATACTTTGATACTATATTATTAAGTGTGAGTGGGTTAAAAAAACTGCTTTTGGAGGACACCAAAATTTCTTCCTTTTTTACCCTCCTCTTCAACACCACATATAAATTATAATAATTCCAACCGCATCAATCCTACGTCCGAAATCTTTCCAAAAAATGGAAGCTACCAACACATTTGAAAACTTCTCAATTTAAAAAAACCTTACGGTTAGTATTTTTAACGCAAAAAACCTTTTTTTCTACCATAATATTATTAAATTTTTTATTGAAATTAAGTTTAATAGAGAAATAGATTTTTTGTCATACACAACAATGTGTACGAACACACTAATTATAATATTCATATCAAATTACAAATGTCAAATATTCATTTTATAAATTGATTAAACAATATTTCAAATATCTAATATTATGTTACACGCAACGCATGTGCTTCAGCCGTTAGTATATATTGTGATGGGGCCGGCGTTTTAATTTTTGGTGTTATATTAGAATATCATTGGCAGAGATTTGCCAAATCTCATTTTCTATCTCCCCTTTCCCTTTCCCTTTCAACTAATATCTATAATATTGGAATATAAATTGGAACAAGTCTTTAAGGTTATTTGGCATAAACATTTTATTGTCCTCTTCATCAAAATAATGTTCTCTTGATAAATTAAATCATCATGTGAACCAAATTAACTTAAGATTAAATTTTTTTTATTCATATAAAATAACTTGATTTATTATGAAAAAAAATAAATTTAATTCAAAAAGTATTTTGTAGTCGCGTCACCACTTAAATTAGTACATGGATCGTTTCTAGATTGACACACAAAGGAAGATTAATGGAATTAACTCTTCGAATCAAATTAAAAAGTATTATTTAATTTGCCTATAAAAGTCTAATTAATATCTTGCCAAAATAAGCGTCATTTATTTATAGAATAGATATAAGTTCTCTCCGTTGAAAACAGATAAACGTGACCCAAAGTATCTATGCCATATATATATATATATATTGTCTTAAGAAGGCTTAAGAAACTTTTGACATGCCAATTAAATTAACTATTATTTGTTGATGTCAAACAATCAACATTATTATTTAATATTGAATTTTCATCGTCTTTATTTACACACACACACACACAAACATGTATTAATGCGATTAACGTAGAATTAATGTATCGTACAACATCGATCACTTACCCTACAAAAGTTTGGCGGCTGTAACTGTCAACAGGGAACATGCATATGGTAAAGTTTAGTATTAGATAGCTGCAAATATAACTTCATGCAGGAAAAATTTAATTACAGGCTAAGCTCATATGACTCCCTCTATAAATATATTATTACTTTTTATACTGATTCTGTTTTGATCATATATAACGCACAGATAAGATATAAAAATGTACTCTAAAAATTTTCACAGGCATAAATACAAATGTATGTATACTGAGATGTGAGAGTCTGTGAATATTTCAAATAAATCTTCAAACGAATCTTTATTCTACGATATGAGCGTAAACTTTTCTTAATCATACACTGCAGGCATCTACTCGTACAAAGAAAGTTTGTTTTCCATCGTCTCCTACAGTTTGATCACATATATAGTAACCACTGATTTAGGCAATCGGATTTGACTTCTAATTGTTAGAATGTGGTATCGATGGTTCTAAGAGAGATTTGTTGCTAGCAAATTTAATTTAATATATTAAAAGTAACAATAAAATAACGAGGACAGAAACAATTGATAATTTGACGGATATGGATTAAAAATTTTAGACAATATTGTATCGAAGAACTTGATTAATCTATGAATGATAACGATGATTGAAAAATGATTCAAACTCCCATATTGAGAAGGAATTGAAAGGAGAAGTTAATGTTAATATTGTTGCATATAATTAATACAAAAATATGAATCAAGAGAGTTTGTTTCTCTTAAGTGATCATGATGATTTAGGAACTTAAATACAATTGGTAAAAATATTAAAGACTTCTTACTTGAAAATTGAAAAAATTTTGACATTATGTTTTGAACAATCTTAATTAATGGAAAAACAGTCGCATGTTATTTAAGATGTAAGTCTAATTTTTTATGCTCAAGTCAGGTCGTAAAAATTCCAGGCACAACACTGTATACACGTACATATGTGTATTTCAGATGTTATGAACACACGTATCGTTTAGACATCAATTTATGATCATCTGGCTAGCCAATATATATGTTACTAATTATTACATAAAGAGTAAAGTAACAAAAGAAAACACAAAAAAAGTTAAGAATTCTGTATTTGGTGGGACAAATAAGTTACCCAACTGTTGATAATTTTTATGCTTAATGAATGAAAATTAAGCAAATCAATCAATATGTTTGATTGGAAAAATTCGAAACGAAGAACGAAGCTTAATGAACGAATATTAAGTTTGGTGGTTCTGAATTAAACTCGGAACGAGTTCATCGAATGTTGAAAGAACTTCAAACGAGTAGTCGGAACATGTAAGGGACGGAAACCAGAAAAAAAAAAATCAGAACAGTAGCAAGCGTGCCTACACGCACGGTTCTACGCACAGGCGTGCGCGCCTGCCTGTGCGCGGGATTACGTGCAAGCGCGCACGCCTGCTGAGAGCGCTCGGCAGCACGCGCACGCACGGAGCGCCCAACCGCCTCCCCTTCGGTTTTTTTGTGTCCCTTCGGATTTTTCTGGTATTTTTTCATTTCTTTGGTATTGTTTGATGCTTGTGGTCAGTTACAATAGCCAAGGGACACCCCTATGAATGAAAGATCATGTCTTTTCACATGAAAAACATTAAATGATTGATTTATTGGGAAAAAAAATTCTACAAGTTTGAAAAACATTTGCATATATTACATTCATTTCCTTGTTATAGAACTTGAATATTTGAGTGATCATTATCCAAGAGTTGTAGTTGTATCTTAGGAAAAGATTGCCACAAACATCTAACACATTGTGAGGGGCAAATTATTCTTAAAAAGAAAGTGTTCAATACTTGTCTCTGCAAACCATCCTCATTGTGTTCTTGTTTTTTCCTATCAAATTTGAACCCACATAAACATCACCTACAATTAGAGGATAGCATACAAATAAATGCAAAATCAGGCAAATTCACCGGCCGACCCTCGTGTTATGACATTTCGTTTATTT
Organism: Primulina huaijiensis; assembly: GCF_012295235.1. Taxonomy (NCBI): domain Eukaryota; kingdom Viridiplantae; phylum Streptophyta; class Magnoliopsida; order Lamiales; family Gesneriaceae; genus Primulina; species Primulina huaijiensis. Next base: position 21,599,779 of record NC_133314.1, read on the forward strand.
CCATTTCACCTGTGAACTCTCAAAGACAAAGGACAATAGAATGCGACGCATACCGACAACATTGTTGCAACAAATATGAGGACGATAATTGTGATTAATTGGGTCTACGTCCTGTTTTAATCATTTAACCATCTGGCCAACACCCGTAATGACAAAGAGAGAGACGTCAGTTCGAACCCACGTTACAAACAAAACTTTCCAACCCCCATTGTAATAATTAAATAATAATAATTTTAAACATTTGGAAAATTTCAAAATTTGAGAGATTAAAACAAATAGTTTTAGAATATTTTTTTTTATTATTTAAAAAAAAAATACGATTAAGAAATGAGTCCTTCGACTGAATCACCTCTTGCATCTGACTTAGTGCAGCAATTGATTATAATACACAATAATCGTCGGCTTTTTAAATATATACGAATAAATTTATAAACTGAATATTTAAGAATATCCAGGAGTTTCGAAATTAACACCCCAAGGAGCAATAAACATTAGCTAGGGACGTGCAATAAGACTTGCACATGATTCAGATGAAAATTTAGACACATATATTAATTACATAATTTTTTTATGAAGAAATTTCTTCCTCGCTCGAAATTAACTCAAAAAATTTAATTCGATATACTATATTTTATATAAGAACTTAAATTATCCTTTTATTAAACTTCTAAGACATTAATTTTTTATATTATGCCATATCTTAGATATATATTTTTATAAAAGAAATATGTTTGAGGATTTTGTTAGATGCATGCATTTAGTTTTACAAGATGTTGGAGTTGGACTAATAATATACTTTAACTATTCTAGATATATCATATATAATTTTATAATATGTTGGAATCGGACCAATATAATTTAAATTTAATTAATTATTCTTAATGTATCGTATATTTTTTAGACTAAATAGCCGGCAATTTTACTTCATTATTATTTTAAACGAACGACTACACACTTATCATTTTTCCGACGACCGGATAATTTGTACGAAATTAGGTGTAATTATTTTTATATATAGATGCATATGACGTGGAATTGGATGACACGTCATTTTAACACGTGTGGCTTGCGTAGATTGTTTCGCAACGTGCACTTTTCCACCCAAGCGCTGCTGCATGCAGTCGGTGTGCGTTCAGACGACGTTACTTGAAATGCTTGCTGATTATTATTGAAACTGAAATTCCAAAAATATTATTTCCAAAATAAAAAATTATTCTATACCTTGGATTTAAAGAAAAATAAGTTTTGCAAAAGATTTGAACCATTTCAAAATGTGATGTAATAATAATACAAAAGATGGTACTTGTGAGAGGACATTTTCAACATCACCGGCTCATAATTAGAAAACCTCTGCCGGTTAAGAATGCAATGAATTGTGCCAATATGTTGTGAATGAGTGATTTGAATAACTAGAAGTCACAATGGTGTTTGTGAAAACTTATAGTTTGTTTACACGTTAATACAAGCTCCAGGTAGGAGCTTGCATCCACACGTATACACAAAAATGATAGACCATTTGAAACTTTCTTACCTCATATGAGAATATTTTGTCAGGAAATAATGAGGAGTATCTAGCCACAATCAGAGGAATTAAAGCATATATTAAAGCTGGCACAGATATAAATCAGAATCAATAAAGTAATCCGGCAGATAACTTATTGCCATACATATTGAATTTTGCAGGCTATATGTAGCTATTAAAATCTCATTTCAAGTAAAAGAAAATACAGAAAACACGGAGTAAACCTGCAATCATTGGCATCATGAACAGCTGAAGGAAAATAGGAATCAAGAAGCCGTGGGGCATTAATTACAGCCTGCAAAGCAGCAGCCATTGCAGGAGAGGTCCAATGATGTTCCTAAAACATCACATTGGCAAAGAAACATTAGATATCCAGGCAAACTATGACCAAAGAAATTCCGACTCATTGGTAGAACAACAGAACTCGTTTGCAGGAGAGGTCCAATGACTATCAATAAGCAAAATCTCTAGAAACTAATAGCTTAATCCTTCACTAGAAAGGATCATGATTACTTCAATGGAGAAAAATAAACTAAACTGTTTGGCAAGTTAGAGAAACAGGAGACCATTTGCGCAAACAAATCATAAGAAAAGTTACAGTCACATACTCTCACAATAAATAAAATGAAAAAAAGGTGTGTGAAACATTAGTTGGCCAAAACATTGGCCTCTAACTTGCAATAGCACAATCATGGAAAAAAAAAGGTGGTTATCAGATTAGATGTTGCCGACCAAAATTGAAGTAACAAACCAGAGGAAAAGCTATAATGGTCCACCGTCTAATTATGATACACCAAATACTTTCATCCTTTGGTTATCCTACATGTTACACAGAAGTACCATACAGAAAGGCCATCATTATCATCCTTGAGGAGATCAAGAAAGATATGGTCAACAGTCATATTAGTGCTATCTTCAGATTCAGAATCTGCGCCTACATCTCCATTGGTTGAACCTGTATATTGCTTCATCCATGAGTGCGAGCAACATCTGTATTCAAACAAGGGTTATTAACATTGAACAGAAATATAACTGGCATATTTTCTAGTTCTGTCCAGACCTCAGGTGCAGCGCTTTTTTGAATTGAAGCTATGCTGCTTGCAACAAATGACCCAGAACTTCGTTCAACCTTTTCCAGTGCCACAACCAGTACTAGTCAAGACATATAGAAAGATGTCACAGTGTAGAATGATGAGCAAGAAATTTACAGCAAACAGATCTTTCAATCGAAACAATGGTTGTGCTGTTCCTGCATACTTGACAAATGCTTGCAAAATTGTGAGTGCAAATAAGAACCTGTATATCTAACAGATACCTAATCATGTAAGGCAAAAAGGCTAGAATAAAGAAAATTACTTAATTCTACTTTTGCTTCACCAACTCAGCTTAAACAGTGTAAAAGAACGACAAAGATAAATTATGTACATAACTCCCCGATGAAATTGTAGCTTAGCACTTGAAGTATAAACATTTTACCTTTAAACTTAATAGGAACAATAACATCTGAAAATAAATTATAAGATTTAAATAATAGCTTTTACAAGTTCAACTCAAATAGAGACTTTGAAAGCTATAATCTGAACACCAATGAACCACATGTACTGCATAAGATAAACCCTTTTGCTCCAGAGTGATAATGAATGCAAGCCAGAGATCATAGTTGTCGCAAAATCTAGATAATCGAACTCACTAGATAAGTCAATAAGTGATTGGAAAAGGAGAAAGAAGGATCCAGGTGAGATGAATCCACCGAAAACTCTTATGAATAATTCTTCTAATTCGCATAAGAGAGAAAAAGATTTAGAGCTGAAAGACCATTTGACTACAAACAAACGACAAGCTCAGTGGTGACAGAAAATGCATTTATTTGGGTGATATTTCACCAGTAATCATCATTCACCAACTTGAATTTTGGTGGATAACAAAGAAGAATGTTCGATGGAGACTTATCTCCATTCCATGCAATCAACTTCAGCATTAATGGGAAAAACTGCATGTTAACAAAATAACTTAATTGACCATATCATGCTGTGAGAAATTAAAAGAGGAAAATAGTGAATTAATTACTATTCTTTCAGTTATTTATTATGTCATTGCTAACACAAATCTAGAAAGTCATTCACTTATCAACACAAAAAAAAAAATACTACACTTACAATTCTTTCAGTTAGTTATTACTTTGTTGCTAATATAAATCTTGAAAGTCATTCTATTACAAGAGGGTCTGCAAATTCACTACAAGAATAATCCAAAATAGACGTGTATGACGACCATCAAATTGATAGATCCAGGTCCATTGGACTGGATATAAGAAATCACTTATTAAATAACATGACATTAACAAATGCATTGTGGATAACAGATATAACTGAGTTGGCAATAACTCTGATTCCATATACCACAAAAAGTAAAAAAACTAAAACCAAGAAAGAACGTAGAAACACATTGTTATTTTAGAAGATTTTGAAATTCACCAGTCTCGGTTGCTTGGTAATTTCAAAAGTTAGTAAAGAAAATGACCGCTGTCAGTTCAAAGCGTTGCTGCATACTATCACAAATTCATGAAGTTAGATACAGATTCCGATGACAAAAAAACTGGGGTCATCTAATTTATCAGGAACTCAAGCATGAACAAACAACGTATATTTATCAACATGACAATAGGGGGCATCCAAAACTAACTTTAGGTAAATCTAAATGTGACTCGAACCAACAGCAGATAAAATGAGGATTAGCAAACCAGGAGGTCGAATTCAGTTAATCTCATGTTTACCAAAATTAATTTTTTCACTCTTTCAGTTTACTTTTGCACTGGATATCCATTCAATATATCACACAGCTCATATAGTATGAGTATAGGACATATGCATAAGCAATATCCCTACATTTTTATATTTATTTTGCCAAGAGAAGAATGTGAATTTTCCCTCACCGGCTCAAACATGAGCGGGAAAATGTTCTAAGGCAAGGATCAGCATCGTGTAAAATGACATCCCCAAAATCAAGGAAAAATTGAAGAATGGCCTAAAAGACAAAAGATGACAGCCTAGAGTATGAGCAAACAATTCCGATTAAACGAATCAGATTCATCATCAAATGGGAAGAACAGCAGTACTTATTTCACAACAAAACAATGATCGATATCAATTTTCTACAATTCTAGAAGTCAGAAGACATAACATTGTGCTTTGTTAATAATTCGAATCTCATTTGTTTCTCTACTGGAAGATGGAGTGAAAGGTAACTGAAGTAGTTTATTTCTCAGTTACATATGTTTTTCCCCCAAAATTGCACCTTTCACGCAAATATTCCCAGAAAATTCACTATTTAGATTATCCAGTTGATCTCACTCTTACAAAGTTCATGTAACATTTTGATCTACGCAATCCAAACAAATTTCAATTAATCCACAGAAAACGTGCACTCAGAAAGCGTATATACCTATTTATCCAAAAAGGAAGGAAACTCAACGGAATTAAGGATTAAAAGATCGGAAGCCGGGTCGGTGGCGTAGTTGAAATCTCTGGCACTCGACGATAATGATCGAAGATGAAATTCCCATTCCCTATCTCTCTCTTCCATTGTTAGATTCCTCATTTCTCTCTCAAAGAATCACCACTGCTCCGTGTCTATCAATCAAGGATTGCTAATCCATTCTACTGTACTTCGAACTACCAAATTTCAAGTGCATTCTCACTGAGAGAGCCGTTCTTCTACCTCGTCATATTTTGTTATATCTATTACACGCGTGTAAAAATCAACTCTCATTTGTACTAAAATAAATTAAATGTGTTTTTATCATATGACTATTATTTATTTATTTGTTAGTTTATTCACATCCGAGGATTAAAATACATATTGCATATATGGATTTGGACAATCCTCCCCTTGAGCTAGTTTTTAGGGTTGAGTTAGATCCAAATTCTAATCTTAATATGATATCAGAGCTCAAGTTCCACCGTTATGTGTTGTATCACCCGTTCTGCCCATAGTTGGGTCATTTGCAAACTTCACGCTCCACATGTTCATTCCTGGGCGTGAAAGAGTGTGTTAATTGTCCCACATCGGATGGATAAAATACCTGTGACTTGCATATATGTGCTTCGACAATCCTCTCCCTTGAACTAGCTTTTTGGGTTGAGTTAGGTCCAAGTTTCAATCTTAATATTATTTATTAGATTTATAAATTTATAAATTATATATAAATTAGAGGTTATTTGATCCAATATTGATCTATAAATGTTTATTACTTCAAGTCAAAGTTAATTTAAGGTCATTTTTTTAAATTGTCCCTGATATTTTGCTTATATTATTAATGCATTCCTTAAAAAAGAAAAAGAAAAAGAAAAAAAGTAAAAATACAAACTTCGTGGCTACGCGGTGAGCCCAAAATTTTCGACAGTGTTAATATAGCCCAGTTATCGGATAGTCCGGCCCACTGCCAGCACACAAGGTAAGCTGTCTAAACTCGACCACGTCGGTTTCCACTATCGCAATCTTTCCTCGGGGAAGCTACGCAGTGCCCTGCTCCTAAAAGCCTAAGCCTTAAGGTTAGTCCCCTTCAATGGCTGCCTCCATTGTTTAATTCAAAGTTTGGAATTTCAGAAAAGAGAGATTCCATGTACTTGGATTCAAAAGTTCAGTTGGTGATATGATAGAGATTGCGGAAGATTATTTGAGATGGCTTTTTTTTAAGGAGGATCTGAAGAAAAGAAGGGATTTCTGAATTTGTGAAGTGGTGTAATATTGATTTGCGTGGTAATGTTTGGTGGGTAGAGCGCAGAACAAATTAATGCCGTGAATTAAGTCTCCCCGCTTGCGCTTTATTAAAGATTTCTGGATTCCCTCCTTTACACTTCTCACTCTCTCTGCATCTTTTTCTTGGTTATGGTCGTGAAATTGGACTGGTTGTTAACAGAGCTTAAAATTTTGAACTTCAGTATCCAGTGAAGTTCTAAAGAAGCTGGTGGTATGCAATGGTTATGGATGGAATTTGATTGTTGTTGGAATAAACGACAACTGGATTAAAACTTCAACTTGCTTGGCTATTATATATCTCAATTTTAGGTAGCCAAACACAGCATTCGATGAAAGCGATAAGTTTAACTCAAAGGACGTAATAATTTTCAAACTGTGTTAATCAAGCATAGCTAGCAAATAAATCACAGTATAATCAGAATCCCTGTTCAGATACATTCTTGCTTTGATACTTAATAGTTTGTGTTTTGACACGAATTGATTTCTGTCTGTGTGTATAAGGGCATTGATGAGTTAGACATCTCCCATGGGGCGAAGCAATTCGGAAGCTCTAGTCAAGGGCCAAGGATCTCCTTTAAGGAAGACCATCTCCCGAAGGGAAAGATCTCCTGCCCAGCATAGGAGTTCAAAAGCTGAAAGTGCATCAGGGCATAAGAGGTCACCAAAACATCCAAGGTCAAGGTCCCCTGTTTATCATTCACCAGCGAGAAAGAAGCCCTCTACCCTCCACAAACCTCCAAAGCATAGAACATCACCATCTAACACATCTCATTCTCCAGTTCGACAAAAGCCATCAAGTCGAACTAGGTCCCCAAAACCTGCCCCTTTGAGGTCTCCCACCCCTCTTTCCCCCATTAAAGAGAAGCCTTCATCACGAACCAGATCCTCGAAACAAGGAAAGCCAAGGTCTTCAGTGTCTCGATCTCCCGAGAAAGTAAATATGTTAAATTTAGCCAAATCCCCTGTAAGTCGCAGATCAAATTCCCCAGTTGCCCGCTCTCCTTCACCACGTAGTAAAAGGTTGAAGATAGGTAAAGCTGAACGAGATGTTGAAAAAGGGGGTGAAAAAGAAAATGACAAAGACTATGGTAGAAACGGCGACAGGGCCACACATAAGGAAAGGGATTATGACAGGGCATTGCCAATCCAGAGATCCGATAAAAGGCAAGGAAGGGATGCAATTGACAATGGTTCTTCTAAATCGAGACGCAGACGCTCAGGTTCACCAACTGATAGTCGCCATAGAGGTCAACATAGATCAAGATCACCTCCAGCTACAGATGAAAGAGCACACGACGAGGTATCTGATGATACCTACTAACTACGTCCAAGTTTCATTTTTAGAATTAGATATGCATGTTGATGAATTAATTTTTTTCTTGATTTGAAAAGCAGCAAGGTGCACACATTGGTAATACCTAGCATTCTTTTCCAGTCAAATTACTTATCTGTGCGAAGATTTTATATCATTCTCTTTAGCTCTGATGCTGATATTATAACCTCATTTTCACAATTTAATCTACTCTTTTATCTCTACAATTTTGTTTTTGTTCATGAATATACTTGCTGATCTGTTAATATCATTGGAGAGGTATTTGATTCAATTATTTTTTTTAAAAAAAGAAATCTTTGGTCTCGATGTTTCTGAAAATTCTCAAAATAAGTGTTAGTTGTACTTGTATTGTTTTTTGACATAATGGGAAGAATGTCATCTGATCATTTTTTATATTTCTGCAGAGGGCATACCCAAGAACTGCTGAACAGAGGTGAGCCACCTATTTAAAATCACTATTTAATATTGCATTTCAAGATGCATCTTTTAGCTGTCATCAATTATTCGTATACATAGATAAGATAACAAGTAGATCGGGTGCTTTTGAGGAATGCAAGTTAATATGTGGATTTAGTTTGGCATCGGTGATCTTTTATGACGACCGACGTTCATGCTTCAAAAAATGTCATTTTTATTTTAGTTATGATATAATTATGATATTTGCGAATCTGGCTTTTATCAGTTTTATTTTTGAAGTCATCGTTGTACAAATAAAGTACTGCATAAGAATTTTGAAACTATATTATAAAAATCCAGCGATTTATGTGGGCCTCATATTGTCTCTTAATTCTGGTTTCTGGTTCTTGTGAGATTGGCTTGGATAGACATTGCAATCGTTGAAGTCCATTACATTTTCATTTTTCGTCTTTTTAGATCTATTGTTTTCTCATTTTGTAAGAGAGAGGTTAGATTCCAGGGGATTTGTTTCTCTGGTGAGTGGTAAGCTGCTTCATGGCTTTAGCTTTTGCATCCTTTTACACTGTTATTTCTTGCGCAAGCAGGAACGGTGACAATGATTCATTAGCTAAAATGAAGGCCGCTGAAGATACACTGGAAGCCAAAGAGAAGGTATCTTTTCGATTAGACACAGTTATTTCATTCACTGTCGCCTAAGCCAGTTTTTATCTGTTCTTTTCTTTCTTACTTTTTCTTAAAGATTGAGCTGGAGTTGATTCTCCTACATATTTAGTTTATTAAAATTATGAGCATCCGTGACTTTGTGCTTAAATTTATTCACTTATGAGTTGAATTACATTTGCAGCAAAAGCCTTCATTTGAGCTGTCTGGAAAGCTTGCCGCTGAAACTAATCGATTCAGAGGTAATTATTTGATTGCCTTTCCGGTCGAGTTAAAAGTTGCATCTAAACATAATGCTCTTTTGTATTCCACTTCTGATTGTGGTCAAAGTAGGAAAGATTTTGAACCTATTGAGAGAATTGCAAAAAATTGATGATTTTCTTCATCGTGCTTGAGTTTGTCTGTATTGGCTTTTACTATGCTCCTCAATTTTTGGTATCTTCTAAAGATCTTTAGGCTCTCTGTCACATTGGTTAACCATCTATAATTTAAAATATTGTTTTGCTTTTCTTCAAGTTGCAAAAAGTTGTTGACAAAGCAGTTTTAAAGCAAATCTATCTCATTTTATAGGTATTGCTCAACAAGCCCTCATAGATGTTTCTATTGCTTTCTATTTTGTATTTACTCTTACGTCTCCTTTCCTCTCATATTTATCACAGACAAGCTAGGTACAAAATAAAAATTAACTCTCAGGTAGAGAATTTTCGAAGTTGCTGCATCTACTTCTTTTGTGGTGAACTTTTTGATAGAATTGTCTGCTTCGTTTGATAGTATTGATTAGTTGGTTGGTGCAGAAGTGAGCATGTGATGAAGGGAAGTTGATTGAACGGTTGTTATCCTCTTTCTTTGCTTTGATAGATTACTTTAAACATCTGCACAGCACTGTTGCTCTTCATTTGCTTATAAGCCATGAAATTTCTTGTCAAGCGAGCATATGAGCTGCCATTCATGCAACTTTTTTCCAGCATGTGATTGCATGATATCGGTGATCAAATTAGGATGAAAGTTCGGAGTTCTTTGAGTTCATTTATATTATTATAACCTTAAAATTGTAAAAATATGCTGCTATGGGATAAAATAGAAACGATTGTTTTGGATGGAATTCCCGTCCCGGTTGTATAATCTCTCCTTACTCTGTCCGATAATTAATGATGGAAGTACACAATTCTGATCTTGTCCAAGGTAAATCTAGCACTTATGTTATTACTAGTCTAACACACATTAGGGCCGTGTCAGGTATAACACTGTTGTTCAACGAGGCACCAGATGCTCGAAAACCTGACGTTAGGTGGCGATTGTATGTGTTCAAGGGCGGTGAAGTACTTAATGGTAAATATTTGTCTGGCATGTGATTTAACTATATGCATTTATTTCTTCCTTTCAACTTCAGACTAATGTGATTTAGTTCGTACCATCCACGACTTTTGATGTCCAGAACCCCTTTATGTTCATCGGCAAAGCTGCTATCTCTTTGGTAGAGAGAGGAGGATTGCAGATATACCTACCGACCATCCATCCTGCAGCAAGCAACATGCTGTTCTTCAGTATCGGTAAAATCATAATTCAAACTTGTTATTTTCCTACAATCTTATTGCACAAATAAAAGTGTTTCATATTTTTGCAGGCAAGTGGAGCAGGAGAACCCAGATGGTACCATGTCTAGGAAAGTCAGGTAGTATTATGGATTTTCCGCTTGATTTCTTTTCAGCCGTTTGAAGTCTTTCCAGTAATTTTTGATGTATTCGTGTAAATGACTCAGGCCTTATGTAATGGATCTTGGGAGCACGAATGGAACCTTCATTAACGTGAGCGATTCATCCCGATAACCCACGAATATTTTCTTCTCACAAATTGCTTCGGACAGTTAATTCACTTTAGACATCGGTCGCAGGATAATCAAATAGAACCTCAACGATACTATGAACTATTCGAAAAAGATACTCTGAAGTTTGGGAACAGCAGGTAAGCAACAATGTATATAGATTGTTGTGATTTTCCCAGACTGTTTACTAGATGTTCGGTTTTGTAGCCGTGAATATGTTCTACTACACGAGAACTCGGCCTGATGATACTTCGCATGTCCCTTGTCTGTTGGAGACTATGGAACAATATTGTACCAGAAGTCACCATTTCGATTTAACATTCTGAAGCCTACTACTTCGTGTATGATTTGTATTTTCCAAAGCTGGTCTCTTTTGAGCTCTGCATTATTTATCTTGTAAATTTTGTGAAATTGACTTTACTTTTACTTTCTATTTAAAGATTGCGTTTTGAAGTATAAAATAGGATCAATTCTTTTATGCGTATTTCCGAGGCTACTGCTTGAAAGTAACTATATTTATCATATAACCAATTATCTAATTAATTATTAATTCCCCAAAAAATGATTTAAAATTGAAATTGTGCGAAATATCATAAACTACCAAGTTTTTTGTGTGTATAAATAATTCAAATTATTATTTTTGTGTAATTAATGTTCAACTTGTTTTAGTTTTCCTTTGATAAAGAATTGATGCTTATTTTAACAATATTTTGTAGCTTAGTTATTTGATATTTAAATTTTTTAATTATATCCTCTATTTGATTATTATTAGTTAAATTAATTTTAAAAAACAAAGGAGATTTATTATTATTATTATTATTATTAAGAAACTCATAAAGCCCTAACCAGTAACCCCACGCCCCGAATTTCCGTCTCCCGCCTCTGTTCCCAGCAACTCACGGGAGAACACATCCACAAGTATAATGACCCTTGTTAAATATATTGACGATTAAATAGAGTGTTTAAAATATATATTAAAAAATATCGATTTATAAACAATATTAAAATATATATATAAATTTTAAAACACACTAGAGTTGAAATAAAACAAACCGTGTCAATTTTCGAACCCAGAATAAGAAAAGGTAAACTAACACATATAACATTGATTAAAATATATATTATAAAATAAAAATACTCATCCTCAAATTTTCTCGTAAGCCGTGCGTTTCTTCCCGTGGAGGCGTAGCTTCTGTTCTTTATCTCGTCACAATTTTCACCACCTTTGACTATCGACTGTAGCCGCATCGGTCGTCGAAAAATTCAAGTAAATATATGATTGGAAAGCTCTCGACATAAGCTTTACGTTGATACCACTTTTGATAGGAAAAATCGAGATTCTCGGAAACCCGCCGGTCTTTTCTCCGTTGAATCGTCGCGGGAGTTCGGAAATTGATTGAGGGCTTTTGTTCTTTGAGTAATAGGCTTCGTTTTGGTATGTATATTGAGGTATAAATTATGATTCCAGAAATAGTTTAAGGATTGCTCCATTTTTGGTTAAATTTGATATCAATAGTGATATTGGTTATATTTTTGGATGTAGGTACAAACTTTGAGTTGATTCGATGTATTGAACAAATTTCGGAATATTTAACAAGAGATTTTTTAAATTAGTGAGATGAATAAATCGAGTATCAACTAGTTCGATGCTTTAGAATTGTTAATTATAATTGCAGGAAATTATTATGCAAAAATTTGATATAGAGTACAAAGTATAGGAAATTAGAAAAGTTAGTCGCTTGAAAGAATATTTTGCGACGAATTAAAATAGAAATAATTGGTTTTAGACATTTTAATCGAATATTGAAATTTTAAGAATTTAAAATACCTAAATATTTGAAATAGATTTTTAGTGAATTTAAATTGTTGTTGAATTTTTATATGATAATAAGACCATTTACATTAATATGCAGGTGATTTGTCTGAGTTGACATTTCCAGGACTTGATTTAAGTTACTGGTAACTTAGTTGAGGTACATAGAGATCAGTTATTTTCACGATATCTGACAGAGACATCTGATGATCCTGTGTATGATTTATTTTTATTAGTTGATTTATGTGATATTATATGTTGACTCGCATATTATCAGTTGATAATTAATGTGTAAAATGAAATAAAATATTTCTTTTTTCACACACATTTTCTTTTAGTTAACACATCACTACTAAACGTATCATATTGAACTATCTCTTGTTAAGATCCATTTATATTTCGATATTTGTGGACTTAAACTCGACCATCTCAGCCCCATCTTCCCGATTGCTGCTCAGAATCATCGAAGCCTCTCAATTCCTCGAGTTCTTCTGTTTGAGAAATTTGGGCTTTTTTCTTGGGTGCCGGAGACAGATTGAATGCATATGGCTACAGATATTGAAACAGTTGAGCAGAGATTGAAGTCGTTTCTGGGTCAGATCCCAACGGAAAGAGGCATTCTTGAGAGAATTGTCTATAAACACAAAAACCAACATCGAAGATGCTCTTACTTTCAATATGTGCTGAAGGTTCTTTTTCGCTCCGAGTTTTGCGCTTCCTTGTGAATGTGACTTGGTTTGAAGTGGCGAGTTTTCTTTCTTTTGTGTTATTGTTTTGTGACGTATTTTGTTCTTTTTTAACGGGTAGGTTCGACGAGATTTGAACCTTCTGAAATCAGTGAACTTGGAGGAGATATTGGACGCCTCTTTCTTGGTGATCAACGGGAATAAACCACAGCAAAAGGTGCAGCTTTTGGAAAGGTCATATATTCATTTATTGCTGTTTTCTTCTATTTATTCTCAGTTTTTCTTATTTTCTAAACTACTTCCGTTGAATTCCTTATATGCACCAGTCTTACAAATGCTCATCCCCTTTGAGTTATATTATTTGTTGGCGACCCTTGTGGTTTTAAATATGTACTTGTGAATTCTTATGTTATTTTCACAGGCCATTTTTATGTCACTGGCAATTATCTATTACTGTTCTGCTTATAACTATTTTTATGTTTAATGTATCTTGTGAGTACTTAGCTAATCAATTTGAGCAGTGATTTATTAGTAGTTTGGGAGTTTGGAACGGGGTTGAATTACACAGTTTAAGTGATTGGGTCAGGATATTAGTTAAAGTTTTTAGTGAAGACACTATATTTGGTTAAGGCTTCTGTTGTGTTTCCCGCTCTTTTTTGTGAATTCTCGTCTTGGTGTATGAATATTTCACTAGATTAATATAGCTTTGGAAGGAGGACATTTTAAAACTTATTTATGATATACCTATTTCTTATCATATGCCAAGGAAAATAAACTAAACTACAACAAACTAGATTATTCATTTTCATCTGTTGGTAATGTAGTTAAAGTTTAATTACTAATTATTTGCATCTGTTGATCAATTTTGCTTGTGAAAGGAAATTCTTGTATAATATTTTTTGCTGTTTTTGCGGCTTCAGTTTGAAGAGGAGACGGTGCGACGGTGGCAAATACAATTTTTTGGAGAGGCTCTTGGGAGCTGCCCGCTTACTATCACAGGTTTTCCCTTCAAACTTTCAATTTCCTTTTATCTGACCAATGTACTCTTTAGTCGTAACGTAGACTATACATTATTGCAGATGGTTGAGCCCCTGTTAAGGGCAGCTATGTATCCTTTCATTTTGGTGTTTAGTTTAGCCTCTATCCTTATATGTAGTTGTGATGTGCATGAAATCAACCAAAATGTTCTTTGTCAATGTTTTCTCTTAACAATTCTAAGGGAGATATCTACACTGCTTGCTCAATCATTTTTTATGAAGTTATCCCTGACTACATTGGCCGTGCTTGCGCGCGTTCGAGTATTAGTTCAACAAGTAAGTATAACTGTGTATCTTACAGCACACACACCCAGACTTCACCGCCTTTAAGGATCTTTTTGTCATATTCATCGCTTTAATCATAGAAAAGTATTTTGGAACATTGTTTGCCTTGATTATGTACGCAGGTACTTGTTGATGCTGTTCTTGTCTATAATTGTGTTTCTTCTCTTTCTCAAAGGGAACATACTATAAAATTAAACCAAGAGGGATTTGAGGTTAGTCTGCTTTAGTTCATGCAAAAGAGCTCTCTCTCATGCAACACATTCATTTTGATTTCGAAAGTTGCTTTCGATACATGTAACAGCTATTTCGAGAATATTATCCTAGGAAGATGGAAGCTACCGTGACTTTAGACTGCATTTGGCAAATAGATAAGTATGTGTTAGTCGAGAGGACAGATGAAAGTGAATCAAAAAGTCAAGAGAAGGATGGCAAAGAAGATGTCTTCATACAGCCATCAAATATACAATACGATAATATTGAGGCTTTCCTTGGAGGTACGTCCTCTAAATCAATGTGATGTATTATATTAATACATTATTCAATGACGGGGTTACAGAAGTTTTCGTGGACCTTTAGTCTTCCTCTTTTCCTTTCCTCTTCTTTCTGTTGAATATCTTTCTTGTAGCTTAATGTATTTGGTGAGTTTGCATGATGTTATTGCCCTTTTTTATTCGTGTAGTAGATGAATCTGATCCCATAGATGTGGAGCTTGTTTCAGCAGAACCGATTGTTGGTGAAGAAAGTTCAGTAAACCATTTTGAAACGCTTGTTCAAAATGATTCACATAGTGCTGGATCATCGTGTTTGAATTTGGTTTCCCATAAATCTGAAACATGCGGTGAAAATTTGATGGAATATGATTCATTAACTGCTAGTAGCACGGCTCCTCTTGTTAAACCTGTGAAACATAAAAGCCCAACAAAGAAGAGTGTTGCATTTGTATCTGTTAATCCAAAAAGAACACCATTAACTGCAAATCAATCGAAGTTTCAGCTGAGAGGAACCGAGAAGAGTGGAGAAGATCACTGCTGAAATTCACAAGAATAGTCTTTCTGAGTAATAAAGGAGGTGAATATACATGAAATTGAAATTATATGAGATTTTGATACAAATTTAATTCTCAAGCATCATTAAGGGACATCATATTTTTGTAAATCTAATTTTTATTAGATTGATTAATTGGCTTTCGGTCATGTTAAATTCTGTTTTTTGTTCCTCGTGTCTTAAGATCCCTATTTTGTCAAAGGTGTGCGCTTCTGGGCTCAATCCATGTTACATTGGTATGTTGTACCTTTTTGTGATTTTATATAAGATTATCCATTGATGTTATTAGATTTCACAATATTTTTATTTAATTCAAAACATTGATGTTTTTACGACATATTTGCGTGCAAATGATATCAAGGTTGGTACCATATTTGGTGTGAAGTTTTGGATTTGCATGAAGATCTCAAATTTGGTGTACATGAGATCTCATATTCAAGATTCAAACCATTTGCTCAAAAAAGACTATTATTATTACAAAAAATTTTATAAGATGATTTTATGAGTCAATTTTTTATTTGAATCACTTATAAAAAAAACTTATTTTTTATATAAAATTTAATGATACAAATAATATTTTATTGAAATCACTCATGAAAAATATTATATAAATTTATATAAAAAAATATTACTTATTATACCATATTTTTTATATAAAATTTAATGATACAAATAATATTTTATTGAAATCACTCATGAAAAATATTATATAAATTTATATAAAAAAATATTACTTATTATACCATATTTTTTATATAAAATTTAATGATACAAATAATATTTTATTGAAATCACTCATGAAAAATATTATATAAATTTATATAAAAAAATATTACTTATTATACCATATTTTTTATATAAAATTTAATGATACAAATAATATTTTATTGAAATCACTCATGAAAAATATTATATAAATTTATATAAAAAAATATTACTTATTATACCNACTGTACAATGTAAAAATTACACACACGATGGTATGCATAAATTCTACTTAATTATTGCATGCATGCGGACCACCTGCCTAAAATCAGCAAACCAAATTAATGGCTGCACACAATTCGCGGGAGACGGGCACAACTTTATTCTCGAGGCATGAGGGCTGCGTGGGCTATCGAGTACTTCAGGCAGCATTCAGGCGGCATTGCTCGCGCATTTGCATTCCGCACATTTGTGGAAGATTCTCCACCATTTCCCTCATCTCTTGCATTTCACCCCTTCTGGATCCCTGCTCCCGTTGTTGCTCCCTCCACATCATTTTCATGGCCTCGCACCTGCATGGAGAGCTGATCTGCTCCAGCTGCTGGCAGCACTGCTGGAGGTGCTCTCCTTGGCCCCGCATTGGATTGCTCACAGCGCTCCTCAGGAAGGAGGCATCCAAGAACCGTCCTCCCATTTTCTGCATCCACATCTGGCAGTGGCTCATCTTCTGTTGTTGTTCGTATTCCTGCATGCAGGATTCGCCCCTACGTGGGTTCTCCTCGTCAACCATTGTGGTGGTCACCACCGTGGTGTAGGTGGTAGCGCTGGCCACGGCAAGAAGAGCAGCGAAGAGAGCCGCGAAAGCGATTACTTTAGCCATGATATTTGCAGATCGATATACACTGAATACCGAATTGAGCTTGGTGGGAGGAAATAGAAGGGGATGATGATGGTATTTGTAGTGGAGTGAAGCGTTTGCATGGCGAGAACGTGGAATATGATTCACATGCAAACCGGAGAGGTGGCATCACCATTGGAAACGAGCTTCCACCTGTGTAAATTCATGCAAATGCATGCCTGAGAACTTGGTTTTTGACATTATACAAATTAGCATTGCCCATAATTATTTGGCATATCTGATCACTATAAAATAAATTTTAAAACGTTATGATAATAAAATGTATATTTAGTTCATAATCGCTTTGTTGGTTAATAAAATCATTATTAAACGTTAGTTATTACATCGATTTAAACCAAAAAAAATCAAAGGGAAACAATCATATCAAAAAATATATATATATATATAATTAAAAACATTATTAATGGACTGTCCACAAAGATACTCAGTGAGAAACGAAAATTAAAAGCCCTCAAACTTATCTAAGTATAGCTAGAGAACTGATCGATCACAAGTTAAATTTATACAGCCACCACCGAATAGATCTGGGGAACAAATACAACGTGATCACAGGATAAAATATTTCAGGACAGATCTTGCGCTTCAAGAATCATCAAGCTTTTTGCACAGAAAATCCAAGAATAAATTCCTTGATTTCATTGCTGGCTGCTCTATCCAATGCAGTCCGACCCTGTGCATCCTTGATGGTGTAATTAGCTCCAGCTCGCATCAACTCTTCGATCTTCGGTTTATCACCCTCTGAAGCAGCCATCAATAACAAAATATCGACAGGGTGGATTTTCTGGTTCAATAGAGCCTCCATTTTATCGTATGAACCCTCCACAGCTAACATGCCCATATAGTTGAAGTACTGCTCAAAAGTTCAAATTGTCATAGAAACCACGGTCTTTAAGAAGATTAAAACTATTAATTAGAATATCAAGCTGAGGAGATACACTTGACTCTATCAATGCAGCATCAACTTCAAATTTTATACTGGATAGGCTTCAACGACAGATTTCACTGCCTCGTTTTCAATCATAGCACACACAGTCCTCACCTTCAAAATTACTATTGCACTATACAAACCAAAGCATCTAAATTTGTTATCAATGATACTATGGCATTATCCAAACAATCCAAGCTTGCCCATCTTGTAGGTTAAATTCGAACTACACTGCAGCTTCAACCTTGAAATGGATATCTAATTGGTGTATCCAGTAAATATTCGATCAATCAAAAACTAACTTCTACGGTTCCAGTAATCCTTTTATCATTGTTCAATACATTTCAAGTGAAAGTGATGTATGGTATTCCAGTACTGACTTAATAAGATCACCGTAACTAATACGTTCGCAAGCTTTTCCTAAGAAAATCAAGGCTAAACAGAGGATTAATTTTCTGTGGAATTTTTCTAAAACTAAAATCTTTGCCCCCAAAATCCACCTCAGAATTGCGAGGTTCATCAACTACACCACAGCATTCAACTTGCACTTTCGGTGCTCAAAAAGTTTTTGCATCTGGGAAATAATCAGCCATTAAGTGTCAAAGATTAGGAAGTAATCGATACTTACCTTTTCACATTCTGTTTTCCCAATCTAACGAACAAAACTTTGCCGTAAACTCAGCAATAGAACACAAAAAAGCGCAGGAAAAATTTGCCAACAGTTAAGGCGTTAAAAAGAACAAAATCAGTAGAGATATACTACACCTGTTCAACATCGTCGCGGTCGAAATCATCGCGGGACTGACTACCATAAATGCCGGCACCTTCAGCATCGACTCCATTCTTCCCGAACTTGAACCAGCAGGTGGTTCTCGAACCGCAGCTGGGACCCAATTTTCTTGTGCTTCTGCACCATCCAATACCATTTGCACAACCCAGAAATGGACAACTCCGCTGCGGGAGAGGTACAACAGCAGACCCACTTGAATAAGAAGAACCTATAGGTTTAGAGGAGAATTTGGGTGGCAGAGAAAGTGGAAATGTTGACGCCATTGGCGATGGTTTCAGATTCTCACCGACTCCGGAAACCAACGGGTCTTATCGTCTATGACTGTAGGATTGAATTTGTCGTGAAATCTATACTTTATCCATACTTCTATATTATCTAATCTAATCTAATACTATTATAAATATATGAGTTTCTATATTATCTAATCTAATCTAATACTATTATAAAAATATGAGTTTGAAATGTGAGCTTACTATTTTATCCTTTTATTTGTTTTACAATTTATCATGTTCATGAGTTTATTTAAGTCATTTTCTATGTTGATTTAATTCTAATATTATAATAAATATAAATCTAATACTATTATAAAATATATGAGTTTGAAATGTGAGCTTACTATTTTATCCTTTTATTTGTTTTACAATTTATCATGTTCATGAGGTTATTTAAGTCATTTTCTATGTTGATTTAATTCTAATATTAT
>NC_133314.1:21623118-21682355 GCF_012295235.1 Primulina huaijiensis
TTTTTTTTGTTTGATTTGTGAACTCTATCTTTATTTTTTAGGATGTTCTTTTGTTTGATTTCAATTTTTTCATTAATTAGTAAATTTTAAAATAAATAGAATAAAAATGAATTTTACGTTTTTGTTCAAAATTTTATAGTTTTCTAATTTTTGAGTATGTCTTCTGTGAACTGGTATCATGATATATATCCATGAGATAGGTTGATCCAGCCCATTTTCAGAGTGAAAAACAATGTTTTTTCATGATTCGAGTCGGATATATATGAGACATGTTTCACAAAATTGACCGTGAAACAACCTTATATGAGTTTTTGTGCTAATTTTTATTTTAGCTTGAGTAAATTACCATCCATGAATAGCATAAATTGTGTGAATTTACATGTATATCCTTATATTCATTAAATAATATTAATAAATACATGTTTTTTTTGTTTTACAGGTATTAATGATTTTTACAATAAATTAAATAAAAATGAAATTGGAATCAAATTTCCAGTCCATTTTTTATAAAAAAAAAATTATATCTTTAATGGAATTTAAAATGAGCGACACAATATCAGCAGTATGCACAAGAACTTCCAAAGAATTCATCCATCTCAGTACTACTCTCACTCATGCAAGCTTAACCTAACAAAACTGAATGATATTGAAAGATTAATCTTTTAGTTCAAACATTTCTTAATCTTGAGGTCAAATGTTTTATTTGTTACCCAAGATAAGACTTTTATTTCTTATAATTGTGATGTATTGTGCAAAGTCATATACAAAACTAATTGTGAAATAATGAGAATTGCACTGACGTAGGTGTCAATTGGTCAAACCGTAAAACTTTATGTGTGACAAACCCAAATAATTATTTGGTGCCATGAGAGAACACTTCAAAAGAATGAAAATGAAGTTAAATTGATTTTATGTATAATAATTACTCTTACATATATTAAATGATAGAAAATGATGAATAAGAATGAATTCAAATCCTTTTTATGTGAACCAAATTAGTCTTCCATATATAGTTACATAAAATGATTTATAAGATTTTACAATTTTACTTATGCTTTTTAAATATTTTTTTGGCTCAAAAAATAATTTTTTTTTATAATATTACAATTATTNAATATGAGTAAGTTAGAAAAACTGTTTCAAAAAAACATTAAAATTTCTTCTTTTGTATGAAATTCAAATCAATCTCGTTGATTACAATGCTTTACAGTTTATAATACAATATGACAATATGCATATTTTACATCTGTACTGTTTCCGTACATAGAAATTTGTTTTAGTAGCTTAAATTTCTCAATCTGATTGGAATATTGAGTTGAGCTGTTTGGTGTATTGTTCATTCTTCTCCTCTATGTTGGATATTTTTGTAAATAAACGTGTTTGTCTCCATCGCTAGATGAATTATATAAGTTGCACGGATCCGCATATCATCAAATCAGAGTGTCACAGCCAAAGTGTGGTGGGTAAGGACACAGGATCGAAACCAATTATCTGATAATCTTTCAAAATCCATTCTTTTGTTTTTTTTCCATTTAATCATTACCAAGTTTTATTCCCTATGAATAAACAAATATAATTTTTCTCATTTTGAAACCAAACAATATTATAAAATAATTTCAATAGTTATCAACTTCAGTAATTCAATAATAATATCAAATGAACTTGAGGATCCCTTAAAAAAAGATATCTTGATTAACAGATTCTAATTATCTTAATTTAGGATGCCTATTATGATATAATTGGGCTCTACTTTTGTGAAAATAGTCCACGGGGTATCCCATTCCATTAAAGCCCAGCAATAACCGTATGCAAAAGTATCGCCATCTAATATCAATGTACCATTAATCTAATGGATGCTTTATTTTGACTTTTTTCTTTAAAGAAAAAGTTAAAATAGTGTTTTTTTAAAAAAGATAAATGTGTCCATTTAATAGGAAAACGTCAATAGCTAAACCACAATCACTAATACATTTAATCATATCAATAAACATATAATTTAGCCTCGATGGATGTTTAAGTAGACAGATTTTATGAGTATTTGACCAATGTGATTCGATTCTTCTATCAACACAATCTCAATGTGATTTACAATGATAACATGTAGCTCATCAAAATACTATGACACACATTAATCTGAAGGGGCTCGCAAACCTATTGCGAAAATAGTAGATTCAACAATACCACAATAATATTTTCTATGGGACATCAATTTTTATGTTATGTGATGGAGACAAGTATATGCGAGCAACATGTGTTGAAATGTTGCATTATGTCCCTTAACCACATGTTCAATTATATTATTGAAAAATTCATTTTTGGGTCCTAAAATTCAAAATTTCCATGTGCACTCTTCTGATTATTCAGCCACAACATGCCAGTTTACTGCATTCATTAATGACTTGATTATGCTCTAATAAAGAATTACCATCCTATTGGAATCAGATCTGAACTTTTACATATTTCCCAATTCTTGAAAAATTAAAAAAAAAGTCAGAAAAAATAAAAGAAGATAATTTATATAAGTAAATTAAAATTGGATTACTTGATTGAAATGAAAAATGAGGAATTTGATCCACTTTTAGTCACAGATCTGACTGAGCTATCCAGGTGTCCAGCAGCTGCTCTCATTTTTGCTTTCAATTTTAGTAACCACCATTGATACCATCCCCTCCCTTCCTTGATTCTCATCCTTCCCTTCAAGTATATTGCATTTTCAATTCAAAAGGTTTCAAATTTACCTCACCTGTTCCTCTTAAATTCAATAAATCTTGAATTTTTGCGTTGTTTAGTTACTCTTGTGCTGCAAAAATTCAAAAATGAGCTCGCAAAGATCTTCAAAACCCACGAAACCTCCTAACCAAACAACCCCTTCGAGATCTTCATCTGCTTCTTCCTCATCTTCGTTGTCGTCCCATCTGGCCATGGTTGAATTGAAGCAGAGAATCCTTACTTCCCTCTCTAAACTAGCCGACCGAGACACCCAGCAGATCGCTGTTGAAGATCTTGAGAAGATCATAAATGGACTCTCAAGTGACGGCATTTCAATGCTACTCAACTGCCTTTACGACGCCTCCAATGACCCCAAGCCTGCTGTCAAGAAGGAAGGTCTCCGCCTCCTCGCCGTGCTATGTGCCGTCCACACCGACCCTGCCGCGACCCACCTCACCAAAATCATTGCCCACATCGTGAAAAAGCTCAAGGACTCTGATTCACAGGTCAGGGACGCGTGTCGTGATGCCATTGGTTCTCTGGCAGGGTTGTACCTGAAGGGCGGTAATGGTGGGGACGGAGTTGTTTCTCTGTTTGTGAAGCCTTTGTTTGAAGTGATGAATGAGAATAACAAAACTGCCCAAGGCGCCGCTGCTATGTGTTTGGCTAAAATGATTGAAAGCGCCGCTGACCCGCCTTTGGTTACGTTCCAGAAACTTTGTCCTAGGGTTTGCAAGCACTTGAATAGTCTGAATTTCCTGGCTAAAGCTTCACTATTGCAAGTGGTTTCGAGTTTGTCCCAGGTTTGGTCCCCAATGATGATGGATTGATCTGCTTAGTTGATGTTTGATATCTTATTTAATTCGCCTTTTGAATTCATTACTACTTGGAAACTTTGTTTTTGATGTTAATCGAGATTTATGAGAAAAGCTTGCTGAAGTTTTACTGTATCTTAAGCTATTTCTGATTATTTATTCTACTTTTTGTAATATGTTTGATAACACCAAAGTGAGAGACTAGATCAATCAAAAGCTATATTTGATTATTTATTCTACTTTTTGTGTATATGTGATAACACCATAGTGAGAGTAGATCGACCGAATATGGAATATTTGTCGTATTGGTTTCCACTGTTTTACTTTGTGCTTACACGTTTGAGGCAAAACTCCTAGAGCGTGAATGCGTGATGAACTTGGTACTAGACAATGTTGTATTACATTGCTTTAACAAATCACTTTAGCCAGGATAATTTTGATTTGCCCTAAAAAGTAGAATCCATCCTTCTCTATGTTTTATTTGTGTCTATGTGGTTTCCAAAAGTCTGGCTGTACTGAAGCATGTGAACCACCACAGAAACAAGTGATGTCGGTACTTCAAGTATTTATTCACCACCCTTACCCTTGTCAAGGTCAATAAGGGTTCCCAATTGTCATCATATCACTTTACATATCTGGCATCTTATCATATGCTAGGAGAATGATCTTTCCGTGGATGAATTTCAACGCGCAATATTTCTTCCACTCATTTTGATTTAGTCTGTTCAGGTTATTACATTTCTGGATTTCTGCAATACTGGACAATAACATGAAGATGTCAGTTAATATTCTTCTGTGGTGATAGTATACATGTTCTTTATGTTGTTGCAGGTTGGAGCTATCACACCTCAAAGTGTAGAATCCTTGCTTCCAAGCATTCACGAGTGTCTTGGCAGTTCAGATTGGGCCACTAGAAAGGCTGCAGCTGAGGCGTTAATTTCCTTATCTTCTAACACGAGTAACATAACACCTGAAGGAGCTGCTTCCACATTGAATGTGCTCGAGTCTTGTCGATTTGACAAGGTATTCATGCATCAAATAGTCTTATATCTATCCAAACTACTATACATCAAAACAGTATGATATATTTCTGAACCATCTTTGACTTTTTATCTTGTATGAATTTCTGGCATCAATGCAAAGATACTAGTTTATATAACAGTTGGGTAAGGTATCTTTTCATACGTGATTCTCCACTTCTAAAATGATGTTTGATTTTCTTAAATGGCGATTTTAGGTGGGAATTTCCGTCAGTTGGGGATGTATTACTTCTAGTATTATTGGTAACCTAACCAACTATTACAATGCCAACTTTTCCTTAGATTAAACCTGCAAGAGAGAGTATGACCGAGGCTTTGCTGATATGGAAGAAAATTGCTGGGAAAGGAGATGGATCTTCAGATGATAATAAAGCTTCATCTCATGGTAGGCATTTGATAAAAAAAACTTCATCATTTAATATATCATTCAGTTGGAATTTTTCTCTTCACAAGTTCCATATTAAAATGCTCAATATTCAGAGGGTGAGGCTACCGACCCATCAGATAGAAACGATCTTACAAGTCTCGGTGTTAAAGGAAGCGAAAATTCTGTAAAGGAAAACAACATTTCTGACAAGACTGTAGGGATACTAAAGAAGAAAGCCCCAGCATTGACTGACAAAGAACTTAACCCTGAATTCTTCCAGAAACTAGAAACTAGAGGTTCGGGTGAGTTACCTGTAGAAGTGATTGTCTCTCGCCGATGTATTAAAGTTTCAAATTCACAAAATGAGGAAGAGTCAGAATCATATGATACGGATCTGAATGGGAACGCTGGGCTCAACTTACAGGCTGGTGAAATCAGAAGGAAATATGGAAGCATGGAAAGGGGTATTGTTGGTGAGCATGATAATTCTTCTAATCAGCGAGAGTCATCCAATGTTTGTCCTGATTTTTCCAGAAATTCAGGTCAATCTGAGGGATTTAGGAGTACTAAAGGAAATTGGTTGGTAATTCAGAGACAATTGTTACAACTGGAGAGGCAACAAGCTCATCTAATGAATATGTTGCAGGTTTCTTTATTTTATTTGCATTTAGATCTTGATTCCTGAATTGGCATTTATGAATGTTTCTTTTCCATTGCAGGATTTTATGGGTGGGTCTCATGATAGCATGGTGACCTTAGAAAACAGAGTGCGAGGTCTTGAGAGAGTTGTTGAAGACATGGCACGAGATTTGTCTGTATCCTCAGGCAGAAGGAGCAGCAGTTCTGTGGTAGGATTTGAGGGATCTTCAAACAGGTCTCTCAGCAGATACAATGGCTTTCCTGACTATTCCAGTGGAAAACTTGGAAGAGATAACGATGGGCGCGGTCACTTTGGAGAGAGGTTTACTGCATTTGATAATGTTTCTTCCGGACTGAAAGGTAGGGGCTCCTCTTGGAGATCTGATGTATCAGATTCTTGGGAATTCCCCACATACGGTAAAAATGGCCAAATTGGCTCAAGGAGAGCTGCTGGAAGTGGTCCGACAGATTTTAGAAATTCTAAAACAGAAAATGAGGCTGATCAGGCTGGTAGCCGGAGAGCTTGGGAAAACGGAGCAGGGCCTGTTAGATTTGGTGAAGGACCTTCTGCAAGAAGTGTTTGGCAAGCTTCAAAGGATGAAGCAACCTTGGAAGCTATTCGAGTTGCTGGTGAAGACAATGGAGTTACACGTGGTGCTCGAGTGGCTATACCAGAAATGACAGCTGAAGCACTAGGAGGCGATCGTCCAGTGCAAGAACGTGATCCAATTTGGACGTCTTGGAGCAATGCAATGGATGCTCTTCGTGTTGGCGATGTAGATTCAGCTTTTGTCGAGGTTTTATCTACTGGAGATGACCTTTTACTAGTAAAACTCATGGACAAATCAGGCCCTGTGATTGACCAACTCTCAAATGAGGTGGCCAGTGAAGTTCTGCATGCTGTTTCACAGTTTCTGTTGGAGCAGAACTTGTTTGAAATGTGCTTATATTGGATTCAACAGGTATAACTTCTGTTTCAATGTTGGTATTTAAAATTTGGTTTTTTCATGCGACTTTATTTGACAGTGGTAAAGGATAAGTCTATTGATTCTGTTCTGCTTCCTTAACTTAGTTGGCAGACATTGTCTTGGAAAATGGTCAAGATATTCCTGGCATTCCGATGGAAGTGAAAATGGAGATTTTGCAGAATTTGCAAGAATGTAATTCAGTAGACCTGCCTGAGGACTGGGAAGGCTCGTCAACAGACCAATTGCTACTGCAGTTGGCATCTGCCTGGGAAATTGATCTGCGAAACTTGAGTAAATAGCCGTCATAATTCCTTTTTGCTTGATGATGGTGTCTGGAGTTGACGTTTGATACACATTTTATATTTACACACCCTAGCTCAAATGCCTGGAGTGCATTGTTAAATATTGCAGTTGCATCAATCTTGAAATGGATGTAGATAATTTTGCCAGAGTGCATTATTTGTTTACAAATTCTCTGAGATATTAACAGAATTGTGTGCTGATGCTTCGATCGTTTTCATTCAATCAATTCATTGTATGTTTTTATGCATCTGGAGCTAGTGATTATGTATGTTAAAATGCCAATACTCTAAGAGCATAAAAAAAAGGAGAATTGATGATGGTGCTTATAGTGCCATAAGAACCATGTAACTTGATTTTTTGTTTTTTTTTGTATCTTTGCAGAATATATTACTTCATTTTTTAATTTATTTTTTGAATGGAAAAAACATTCATTCATTAACCAACAAAATCACCCAAGTCATGTTTTACAGCAGTGCTAAAAAGGGTTTTTTTTAAAAAATTTTATAAATAAATAAAACAATTGTAAAAATGTGGCAAGTTGTAAAAGTTTGTAAAAGTAGTACAATCCGGGACTTACTGTCCCGGATTCAAATTTTTTATTTTTATTTTTTTTTTTAACTTTTTTTAAAAAAAATAAAAGGGATATCGGCGATTGATTGTGCAAAACCGTCGCTATTGGCGACTGTTTTAACAAACACCGTCGCTATTTGCGACGGTTTTACCAAAAACCGTCGCTAAGGCACGGATTCAAATAATCCGTGACAGTCTGCCACGGATTCTGAGTCCGTGGCAGAAAATCACGGATTCAATATCCGTGACCTATTAACCCGTGACCTTCTTTCTGCCTATTTAAATGCAGTGATGCTCTTCATTTTATCACCGAAGCCGAGCAACTTAGGAGCAAAATTATTTCATTCGATCACCGAGCATCGAACATTCTTTCCAGCACCGGTCTTCAGACTTTTCTATTTTATTATTAGCGTTAGTTTTCTGTATTTTTCAGAATATTAAGAGGTAACTTTTTTTTGTTTAGTATTTTATATTGTTCATTCATTATACCAGTTTTAAGTTTTAAGTAATAACAATAGTTATAATATTAATTGTATTATTGGAATTGTAATACTGTAATTTACAATTTTTGGAATAATAATAATTATACTTAATTTAATTATAATAATTATATTTACGTGATATAATAATAAAAACTATACTTAATTTAATCTTAGTAGTTTTAAGTAATAATAATAATAACTATATTTAATTTAATTACAATAATTATTGTATTTATTGTAATATTATATCACGTAAATATAATTATTGTAATTATTGTAGATATAATATTACATAAAGTAAATATAATTATTGTAATTAAACTAAGTATAGTTAGTAAATATTGTAGATATAATATTATATCACGTAAATTAAATATAACTATTGTAATTAGTGTAGATATAATATTATATCACGTAAATATAATTATTATAATTAAATTAAGTATAATTATTATTATTCCAAAAATTGTAAATTACAGTATTACAATTCCAATAATACAATTAATATTATAACTATTTTTATTAGTTAAAACTTAAAACTGGTATAATGAACGAACAATATAAAATACTAAACAAAAAAAAAGTTACCTCTTAATATTCTGAAAAATGCAGAAGACTTACGTTAATAATTAAATAGAAAAGTCTGAAGACCGGTGCTGGAAAGAATGTTCGATGCTCTGTGATCGAAAGAAATAATTTTGCTCGACTTCGGTGATAAAATGAAGAGCATCACCGCATTTAAATAGGCAGAAAGAAGGTCACGGGTTAATGGGTCACGGATATTGAATCCGTGGTTTTCTGCCATGGACTCAGAATCCGTGGCAGACTGTCACGGAATATTTGAATCCGTGCCTTAGCGACGGTTTTACCATATTTGAATCCGTGCCTTAGCGACGATTTTTGGTAAAACCGTCGCAAATGGCGACGGTTTTTGTTTAAACCGTCGTCAATAGCGACGATGTTTGTTAAAACAGTCGCCAATCGCGACGGATTTTGTTAAACCGTCGCCAATAACAACGATTTTGCACAATCAATCGCCGATATCCCTTTTATTTTTTTTAAAAAAATTAAAAAAAATAATTAAAAAATTGAATCCGGGACAATAAGTCCCGGATTGTACTACTTTACAAACTTTTACAACTTGCCACATTTTTACAATTGTTTTATTAATTTATAATATTTTAAAAAAAAACCGTGCTAAAAAATAAAGGACGTAATTCATAAAACACTGTGGAGCACTTAGATAGAATCCATGAGATGTCAGTCTGTGCGCTACTTGATTTCCATCTCTTGGACAAAAACGAACGTCTCAATGAATTAGTTGCAAGCATCCCTAAGAGAATGAATACCATACAATCATGTGTAAACCTTAAGCATCAGAATTAGGGGTGAGTACGGTACGGTATACGGTACCATTAGGGGTGAGTACGGTACGGTATATCGTACTGAACTATGGTACCGTATACCGTACCGTAAATATCGGTATGGAATTTTTCCATACCGATATCGATATCGGAAATTCGGTATACCGCATATTCGGTATACCGAATTTTCGATATGAAAAAGTTCATACCGGAGACCGTACCGACACTGAAAATTTTGTCGGTATACCGATAATGTATACCGACAATTTTTCGATATACCGAACTTAAATTTTAAAAAAAATAATAAAAAAATTATTTTCGATATTTCGGTATATACCCAAAAAAAAAATAATTATGTACCGATACCGAAAATTTTCGGTATATCGATTTTTTCGGTAATTTCGGTATTTTTTCAGTACGATATTTCGGTATTTCGATATTTCGATATATTTTCCCAGCCCTAATCAGAATACCAATCTTCTTCAACTCTCACCAACCTTGGCAAACAACGTAGAAAATTACGGACGGTAAAGATTAATCAAACACAAAAATTCTTGTAAGACGATCTCATTAATCAAATTTGATGAGATAAATCTTCTATTTGAGTTGTCCATTAAAAATATTACTTTTATACCCAAAAAAAAAAATAAAATTTGGAGATGACATTGGAAGGATAGATTCTATATTAGACCATATAAACTTCTACCGTGTATTATCAACCATCGGATTCCCTAGACTGGGATAAGTTCTCCAGTGTAGAACGAAGGTACACGAAAGACAGATCAATCAC
Source organism: Primulina huaijiensis (assembly GCF_012295235.1). NCBI lineage: Eukaryota > Viridiplantae > Streptophyta > Magnoliopsida > Lamiales > Gesneriaceae > Primulina > Primulina huaijiensis. The sequence goes on from NC_133314.1 coordinate 21,633,166, forward strand.
TATGTCATACCATCAACCTAATCCAGATTATCAATAGAATTACTTAACAAGATTAGGTCGATCAAGGAGACTCGCAAGCAATAATTTCACAGGAAATCATCGATTTCCATGGAAGTTTACTCCACACTTAACTTGTACAAACGAAACTCATTAATGATGAAAAAGGTTTTCCACATCCCTCAGAACCATTTTCACATCACGAATTCAGTCTACTTTTAACGATAAAATTATGTCAAGAAACATCACTGGGATGTGGTAATTTCAAATATCAGAAGTTAACATGAACAAATTTCTGGAAATAATCTAGCACAGTATTTTTGCCGTATGCTGCAAAAGATTGCATTTTTTACCAACAGAAACATAGATATTGAGGGGGTGGGGGCGTGGGGAAGAGAATCCCTCGGAATAATAATATCATCATCGATATCAGGCCACTACTTTTGATTTATCATGACGTTCTTCACAGGGATTTTCGAAATAAAAGATTAAAAAAAATGGAATCGCTTGAGATAATTAACCCTAATTGACGCAAAAGTACCCATCTAAACGACGGCTTCAAGACGCAGGAAGAGCGAAAAATCGGTATACACACTATATATACACGAGGAGAATGGGCCGGGTAGTTTATCACATGGTGGGCTTCTGACTTACGTGAATTAGTGGGCCTCATCGAGTCAACAATACAAGAATTTATCTTTTTGTATTTTTTTATTAAAAAATAATAATAATAAGCTGCAACTTGCAACCCATTTCACATATTTTTTGGCTTCTTGATAATTGCTTTTTTCATTATTTAATAAAATAAATTTCAATTTAATACGAATTTTTTTTAATAAAAACCCCCTTTCTAAAAAATACGCTTTTAACTTAAATATTTTTTCTATCAAAATAGAGATTATTTCTTATTTGTGGAATCCAATTAGTTTTAACTTTTCACCAGCTTTTATAAAAAATTTGTTACAAATATTTATTGGTTATTTATATCCACCTATTTTATGTATTTGAGAGTTATTTTCTTTATTAAGTATAAAAACTATAATATGTTAAGAAAAATAAGTATAAAATACATCACGTTAGGAAAAATTAATATCAAATACATAAAATATATAAGAGGTGAATGTATATTACCCTATATTTAGTTATATCTAACATTTGTATCTTTTTATGGCGTATCTAAGGGTGTTTACGTTTCTATTAACCGTCCGAACCGCATTGATTCGATTATGTTCGATTTTTAGTTTTTTCGGATATTTAGTTTTTGGTTCGATTCGGTTTTAGCTTGGTTAACCAAAAACTGATTTTTTCTTTTTAAAAATTTTAATTCATTTTGTAGTTTTAAAATAATTTTTAGTGCTAATTATTTTTACGAGGAAGTATAAGGAGAAATTTGTAAAATATCTTTAATCAACTGAAAAATTGTAAAATAATTTTGATCATCTGTTTATCTAAGAAAATAATAGTCTCAAGAATATGAAGTTTAAAAAACAAAATACCGGAAGTATAATAGGATCCGCAAGAATAAACCGACGAACGAAAAATTCTCACTTACGTACTATGAAGCGAGTTTCTCCTTCACCGATATATTCTGTAGCTGATCCAACCATCACCGTTCCATAATGAGGCGAAGACCCGGAATCGGTGGTCTGCAGAACGCCACCACCGCCAGGGTTCCCTACATCTATTTATCTATAATGATACGTTGCTCGTATGGAATATATTTTGTTTTAATTTTGTGATGTGATTAACTCTAGGATCAATATCGACAGCTGGGAGAAAATGTGGCAAAACTGCGGACCGATCTAATGAAAGAACAGCTCGCTACTTGTGCAATCCACCAGCCTTCTTACGTGTGTTTTCACTTGTGCAATCCATCAAAATCTACATTTGATTTTGATGGTATGCTTGTTATGAGTTCACGTCAAGATGTGAACTTGCATTTACTTGTGCAATCCACCAATTGCTACATTTACTTTTATGTTAATTGGAAATATACTCCCTTCTTGGTTTCTGTATATCTATATATCTTATCAATCCTTTTATTTGAATTTTAAGTTTTCAAGTGTTAGTTACGTATTTCTTTTCAAGATCTTTCCTCAGTTGGAATACTTACTTTGAATCAATGAGGCTACACTTCATCTGGACGCTTATGATATTACATTATTTGTATTAGAATAATGAAGCTACGCTTCATCTGAACACTTGTGTACCTTTCTGCTTGATGGAAATTTTATAGCTCATGTTGTCACTGTCAGTACTTTCACTTGTCTGTCCTAGATCTTATTAGAATATTATTTGGGATGAACTTCTTACCAGTATCAAGAAACCGTCAATTTTACAGCGGAGAACAGTGTATGGCATGTACCATTTGTTATAAATCATTTTCTCACTCAGTGAAAGTTTACATTTGGAAAACGTTTCGTTGCATCCCCCTACCTTCTTTTTGCTATATTGTTTGTCTGATTCATACTTCTATAATTTGGAATTTGGTATTTTCTCTCTTTATGTCTGATAAAACTAATCTCTTTAATTATCTAGTCAGGGGTGCAAATTGTTGATATTTGTCTGGCTACTAGACCTCTCAATGGTGGTTTGATCAGCTTGGAAGAATTATGCAATGTGCTAGGTCAAAGAAGGAAGAGTTCTCGTGAGGCTGTTTCTCAGGATGACTGTTTGCGAGCAATTAGTAAACTGAAGGTAATGTGGAAGTTTTCCAGTATAACATAAAGTCTTGTAGGAAAAAAAAGTCCTGCAGTGAAGACAGGAGAACCTTTAAATTGCTTTATTTGCTACTGTGTACTAACGAACTAATGCATGAGAAATTTTTATTGAGTTTCAGAATAAAGCTTAAAGTTTTTGTAGTCTGATGTGGTTGCTAGTTTGGCATGATACTTCGAGATTTGCATATTCTAACGTACAACAACCTGAGACTCAAATCTTTTGCCCATATTTTAGTTGGAGGATACAACGATCTTAACATATTTGGTGAGATTTGGGTCATGTGATTAGCTGACCAATTGGATAAAGTTTGAATCTTTGAATTAATGACCATTATGTCATTATCCTGACCTGGGTGAGGGAGAGAATGTTGAGATTTCTTGCCTTAATGTTGCCCTAATAAAGTATTTATTTATGTTGTGTAGTTAAACGTTCCTCCTCCTGGATCACGGGTTTGTTCTATCAATTGCTAAGATTGTTCCGGTATTTACTGCATGGATTAATTATGTAGGTTAGATCAATTGTGATACCTTATACTCTCTCCCGCTTTCTCTCTCTCTCTCTCTCACACACACACAATCTGACCCTTTAATTTAACATATATCCAATATCACTTGCATTTGGACCGTGTTGTTCACAGATATTTCTATTGTGTTTCCAGGTTCTTGGTAATGGTTTTGAGGTGATGTCTCTGGATAAAAAGAAGCTTGTTAGGTCTGTTCCTACAGAGTTGAATAAAGACCACAATGAAATTTAGAGCTTGCTCAGGTTAGTCCTAGACTCCTAGTTATTTCCCATGTCAAGCTCTTGAATATGGTTGCTCACATTTGGACATCTTAATTTTTTCAATGTTTTTCGAGGAAAAAAACTATTTAATTGCTCCATGAAAACTAAATGATCTTGAAGCAATTTGATTTGTGTGCTTTCTAATATCAATCTTTCAATTCGTGCTTCTCTATGGAATTGAACATGTATCACAATATAGTTATCAAAATAAATAAATAATGAACTTCAGGTCATGGTTTAACCCTTGATACAAGCCGAAACAAAATTTGGGACAGATTCTAAGCATTGTTTTTTAGGCATAGAACTTAAAGATGAACGTTAATAAATTCTCATATTCAAAACTGGCCCATCATCGATACAAGGAAGTCTGGAGGTGTCCGTAATACTAATCTTCACAGTTTCAATATAGGTTGGAACCTATAATTGGATTTACGTTGGCTACTGATTTCAGTAGGTCCACAATATAAAAGGGGAGGTATCTTAGGGGTTTCCTGGGCCATGGCTCCGATTGGCTGTACCCTCCTTGCCTCTCGGCCTCCTCTTCATAATGATGCAATTTATTTAGCAATATCCTCTTCTTGGACCGACATTTATATCATAATTATTACCCTGAAACTTTTTCCTTTGTTCTTAAAATGATTAGTTGCCTTGCTTTGTTTGTTTTAGGGTCTAGGCTTTGTGCCAGTTGATGAGGTACAAAGACGACTCAATTGGTCATCAGGACGTGCAACTGATGCCCTTGAAACTTTACTAGAAGTATGTCATATATTCTTCATCAACATGCATATGCTTTAGAATTTGAACGAGTGCTAATCGATTCAGTTTGGTAACACAGGAAGGTCTAGCTATGATTGATGATGGCCACAAGGATGGCAGACGTAGATATTGGTTTCCATTTGTATCATCTGTATCTTCCTTTGCAGTTATGGATGATGTCTAATATTTCTTCGACTTCTTGTTGACCCTGAGTGTTACATTGTATATTAAATTTAGTGTCGGGCGAACTTATTTTTGGGGTCTCGTTCCATTAAAAAAAATTAAAATGTGGTTTCTTGTGACCTTTTTTCCTCTGGAAAGTCAACCATTCGTAAGTTGGGTTTATTGAGATATTGATGGAATATGCCTCCATACCCCTATGCAGCTGGAGCATGATTCGTGGGAATATTCAGCATGATAAAATGTTTGAACTTGTCATGTGGCCCTAGTTAACAGGAACATTTGAATGGTGGTGTAGTTTTGAACCGTCTGGAGACTTTGATGTGACATGAATAAATGTATCCTATATTGTGCGAAACAAACTAACATAGATTTTTGAGATTGTTCTATATTTACAATTTCGGGGCATGCGACAGATTATTTATATATAAAATCTATTTTTTTTTTTTTTTGGTTCTAGAGAGATTCCCACTTGACACATTATTAAAGTTGAAAACTAGTAAGATTGTATATCAACGTACAAGTTAGATGATAGTAGTATAAAATTTGCAAATTATGCTGGCAAGACTTGGTTTAATTTAAGTGATAAAAGTTGAGGGATAAGCGAGGTTGAAACCTTGCATTAGAATTTCGTTAAAATATACAATATGATCAACTATAATTAACGTGTAATTGATATGGTACAACAAAAAAATTGAGTAATCCAATCTGTTCTTCATACACAAAAATAATATAAAATGAATATTTGAACAATGGAGTCCGAAGTTATGGAGCCAAAGATGTAGTTTCTGCTTCTTTGGGGACATCAGAGTTGGGTTCAGTCCATGATCTTGGCCTGACCCCGAACTTGAAGAAAATCGCCATTTCCAGCGCCTCAAATAACCTCGACTCATCCAAAATCTCATTCCAAATCCCACTCACTATGCAATAGTTGTTGTTATATGGTGTGCGGTGGTGCGCCGCGTGTTGCGACCTCGATACCAGCACTCCGGCGTCTTGCAGTGCCACCACCAACGGCGGGAGTTTGCTCTTAGTGCTATGAGCCCACGCGTGAAACTGCTGACTGAACATAATGCAGCCCGAGCACACAGAGACGAACCCCATTATTGTCGGATCGTCGCAGATGAAATTTATTGGGAGGACAGTGAAAATCGTGCCTTTGGCCAGCGAGTGTAAGTTGTTGGCGAACTGTCGACGTGTGATAACCCAAGGCCACTTGTGGTGACCCTGAAATCCTTCAATTTGTACGCCGAAGACTGGAGTTCCGCTGCTGCCATAGTTGTCAATGCCCCAGTGGTATACGCCGGAGGCGAGATCAGCGAGCACGTAGCCAATCAAGCCGGCTAAGATGGGCTCGAGCCAAATGTGGGAAGCCTCAGCAGCAAATACTGATTTCGCCAGAGAAATCAACACAGTGGTGCAACCGCCTGCCACCCATGCACGCTGAGGCCACGTAGATTTCAAAGTCGGGTCATTTAGCACCGGGGAGCCGCGGGTTGTGAGCTTGGGTTCGAGTTCCAAGTTACCCGAAAGGTGGTTCTTGGGCGGCGCCATGGCAGAACAATGAATTAGTCTGTTAGGAAGGGAAATTCGATGGCGACTTCTGGCACCATATACAAGTTTATTAAGAGTTGGATTCCGCTGAAATACAACATCCATTGAAATAATTAGTGTGATCAAGAAAGCGAGTACAGAGCCAAATATATGAATGTAGCAATCACAAAGGAAAGTTCGGAAATGACAACAAAGAATCGGTGGCTGAAATTGGGATTGGCCTGGCTGTTTTGGGATGTGGCTTAGTTTCCTGTTGCGTGGGGCAATAGCAGTCGTATACACTTTGTGAGATTTACAATGTTCGTTTCATTTTCAAAGCTTTAGTGGTAAAAATAGCGCTTGGGGAAGGTGACGTAGAATCACGTATTCATAGAGGACAAGTTGACCCTGGAATTCGCTAGAATAACGCGTGCAAGTTATCATTATTCTTTTTTTAACTTGAAAAGTTGTTTTTTTTAATCGGGAGAGTGGATTTTTAGAATTGGATATCGCTATCTCGCCCCAAACTTAAATTTGAAACATGTAAATTCTTGTGTTATCTTAAAAAAAAGATATATGCGATAAGCTCGATTCTAGGTAAGAGTTATATTGATATCTATATACATTATATGATATGATATTAGAAAAATATTTTTATAAAACTATTAAATGAGAAAGACTTACATGAAAAATCAAATCAATTTTTTTATTAGTTTTTTCCTATTAATTTTAATAATAAATAAAATAAATTGAATGGTTAATTGTTTTACTTTCTCTCATAACTTCTATTTTATTTGAGTATCTACATAACTGTATATTATCAAATAGTACTTAATTATAAGAATAATGACATGATAATTTGTTTGCATTTATAAAGTTAATCCATACGCATATGTAGTGACAATTATATTCACAAAATATTATCAAACATTAACTAAACAAATACGATTAATTTGATCGAAAATATATTATATTTTGAGTTCATTTACTTATGTACTTTTTTTTAGTAAATTGACCTCATTACTAGAAAAAAATTTGTATGTGCATATGATGAATATGATTATCTTATGTAACATTGTTTATTTTGTTGTTGTTCAAATGTAACCAAATAATGGTTGGTTGAATCAAATAAATATGTGTAAATTTGAGTTGAAAGAATGTAAACAAAATAATTCGTTGTAGATATTTATTTAACTAATATGTCAATTAATTGGGTTATAATGAAATAATTATAAGTTAATTAAGAGAATATATGCATTAATTATGTTGATTTATGACTGTTTGTTATTATTAATGTGAACGTGAGTCAAACGAATTAATTTATAATAATTTGGATAATATTAAATTTCTCTTCAGTTGTCTTTGTATTATATATGTTTACTATTTAATTTACACTATATATATATATATATACATATAATTATTTTAACTAATTTTAATTGTTCAATTTTGAAAATATATGTGAAAATTGTTTTCTATATTATTTTTATTTTAAAAAATCTTAATTTTTTAAAATAATTTATTATTAAATTAATAGGTAATGACTATAAATATTAAACCAAAAATTAATATTAATCATGATCTAAATTTTATAACCATTGTCTGTCCTGTAAAAATCCCAGCTGATCACCTGTCAAGAAGGGGAACTAGAGGACTTCGTTCCTCGCAACCCCAATCAATCTTTGAAATCCTTTAATCATCTCTCTGTTCCTTCCGCCATGATACTTGGGTTCAAGATCAGCATCAAAACCCATCATATATTAATGATATTGATGACTATTTTCATCATTTCTGGTGTATACACCCGAGAAGCACAAGCCTATAAAGCAATCTTTCGTCCTAAAGATTTACTGCCTCTGCTTCCTAGACAAGTTTCCTGGCCTATTCTAAATGCTCTCAATAACGAGGCGGACCTTTTGCCTGCTTTTGTTGGAGCTGCCACTGCTGGTAACGCTCCCCAACTAGAGTGGAAAGGTGCTTGCTTTTACAACAACTCTGCTTGGTTGGAGTTTCACAACAAAAGTGAAAGTAAATTCGGGGGCGGTACTCTTCATATTAAGGTGATTGGATGCAGCTTTATTGTCTTCTATCGATCGATTTCGAGGTAGTTAGGATTATTGAAGGGAGTTTTGGAGGTTTGGGCATTTGGGATTTCTTATTTTATGTTTCGGATTGGTTTATTTGTTTGCTTTGAACTATTTCTCGAAGGACTTTCGTATTAAAGGCTGATTTTCTTAAGTTCTTTTTGTTTGACTATTTCTTCGGTTATTGAGGAAAATTTCATAGTGTAAGTTCGGGACCTTTGTAAATTATGGTTCCTTTGAAACTATTTTTGCTGAAAATCTGGAAAAGTGGCTTTCGGTTACTCCTCCTACAGATTACTTTAATGTTAACTAGGGTGACGTACAAAGGTAAAATACAAAACCTGTTGAAAGTTTCAATTGCAGCTAAATGCCTTTTTAATGTCCATCTTCCTGTCAGTTAAGATTATTTCTCGATTACGGATGAAAAGAAAAAAAAAGATGATTTATTGATTCAGGTAAGCAATGCTCATAGTTGGACGTGCATGGATCTTTATATCTTTGCAACTCCTTATCAAGTTACATGGGATTATTACTTTTTATCTCGAGAGCACACCCTCGAATTCAAAGAGTGGGAATCAGAAGCTGAGTTTGAATATGTAAGTTCAAGCTTATTTTAACGAGAACCATACTTCTTTGTTTTAGAGCAAGTTTTTTTTCATACTAAATAAGGATGGATCCCCTTAAAAATCAGGTAAAAAATAGAGGGGTATCGATCTTTCTCATGCAAGCAGGGATGTTAGGAACCCTTCGCGCTCTATGGGAAGTGTTCCCTTTGTTCACCAGATGGGGGGAGAGTTCTAATGTTGCATTTCTTAAAAAGCACATGGATGCTACTTTTGACGAACGCCCCGAACCGTGGGTCACTAACATTACTGTTGAGGATATCCAGTCTGGAGATTTCCTTGTATTATCGAAAATCCGAGGTCTGTGGGGTGGTTTTGAGACATTAGAAAAGTGGGTAACTGGATCATATGCGGGTCATTCTGCGGTCTGTCTAAGGGACTCTGATGGAAAGCTATGGGTTGCAGAATCAGGAAACGAGAATGAGAAGGTGATGATTTAACTGGTACTGGAATTTTCTGGTGTTAGATTCTTGTGAAATCCAGGCTACTTTTTGTTGGTTTTGAATGATTTCCCTTAGTTCTTCAGATTTGCATTATTTCAGATATATTTCTCTATCTGTGCTGGGGTGAGTCGTTAAGAGACACATCCTATTGTCTCCTTGTAATGTTGTTGTTACACGTCTTTAAAATTAATTTGATGACCGACGGTCTAATCTAATAGACATAACCTGCATGGAACATATGTAGCTATTGGTTCTTGATCCTAAGTTATTGAGAGTTGAAACAGCTATTGGTGTCGACTTGGTGACACATCATTTCTTTCTCTGTCTTTTCACTTGTATACCGTTTTTAATTTCATTTTACTTTTTAGGGGGAAGATGTTATTGCTATCTTACCATGGGATGAATGGTGGGAATTTGAACTCACAAAAGATGATGCCAATCCACATATAGCGTTACTTCCCTTGCATCCAGAACTCCGTGAAAAGTTCAACGAAAGTGCTGCCTGGGAATACGCACAAAGCATGTCAGGAAATCCTTATGGTTATCACAATTTGATATTTAGCTGGATAGATACAGTTAGTGGGAATTACCCAAAACCTTTGGATGCTCACCTGGTACTGCTTTTTTGTCCTTCGAGAGTTTTTCTTCCATCCCTCCAAATTTTCAGGTTCCAATATGCTACAATACAAAATAAATCCTGATTGGGAGATGTATTACCTATTTTTTTTTAAATGATTATATGAAATTTATAAAAGGAAAGAAAGAAAGAAAGAAAGAAAGAAAGAAAGAAAGAAGCAGCCAGCCAGCCAGCCAGCCAGCCAGCCATCATGAACAGATCATACCACTGAACTCAATGTCTTACAAATTTACAATCACTGATGCTGCTGGTTGGTTATGTCACCATCTATACCTGCAGATGCTGTATCACCCTTTGGATTGATGAGATGTTTTTGCCTCTTTATCTTATTTTATTTTTTAAGGCCCTTAGAAATGTGAGCTTATATTTTTGCTTCTTATTCATCTTTTTTTTATATAAATCACAGGTGGCTTCTTTTATGACTGTTTGGACACAAATGCGACCGTCATACGCCAGTAACTTGTGGATTGAAGCATTGAACAAACGTCTTGGAACTGAGGTTTCATTATTATACACATTTTATTTATCAAATATGTACGCATTTTGAAGGACCTATAAACTTGATCTGGGCGGATTGAAGGAAATTCTTCGAAATAGTTGCATTGCCACCGAATAACATTCAATTGGATACTAAAGATGGTATACTTTTGTCCTTGCAGAACTGTACACTTTCTGAAATTCTCGTGGAAGTTGAGAAGCGTGGTTCATCTTTTGGTGAATTGTTGGCTGTTCCAGAACAAGATGATTGGGTTTATGCAGATGGGAAGTCAACATCATGTGTTGCTTTTGTCTTCGAATTATACAAGGCAGCAGGGCTGTTTGGTAACCTTTCGAGCTCTATTCAAGTCACTGAGTTCACTGTAAGTAAAGATTTTAAAGTATTCTGTGTTCCAATTTATTGTTGTTTTATGTTACTTTCTTGATATAAAAGAATCGACAACTCTCCTATCTTTAAATATGTTCAGCAAACAATAACACTTTCTCGACTTTCTGTCACTGCAGATAAAAGATGCTTACTCACTCAAGTTTTTTGAAAATAACATGAGCCATTTACCTAAATGGTGTAACGATGGGGACACAGTAAAGCTCCCCTTCTGTCAAATTCGAGGAAAATATCGAATGGAATTACCGGGATACAACACGGTGGAACCTTATCCTCACATGAATGAAAGGTGCCCTTCGATGCCTAAAGATTATTACAGACCAGCTGGCTGCTGATAGACTATCCTACCTATAAATCCCAGGCTATATCGTACAGCTCTTACATACTAGTAGGTTGTAAACCTTTTTTATATCATTGTATACATCTTGTATATTTCGGAAATAACATGTATGTTGAAAACATCAAACGCAGATTCAATCATCTGTACTTACTGTCTGCTCAAGAAAATAGAATTGTAGATTTTATACTTTACAGTACGCCAGAGGTTAACTGACACCAAGTCGCATCCATTAGTAATCTCCAAATGGTGATTTTTTTTCCCTGCTAGAGGAGACTGAAAATTTTGAAGATCTCGATTAAGTAAAATAGTAGCAAAGTTGAGTCCAAATAGGAAGATTGCGAACAATTTGATTAGCTGAATTACACCTCGGGCAAAGCAGCATTCAAACAATTTTAGCAGAGTTTGAGAGAAGTTACATTTCTAGATCAGCAGAGGCGATTCAAGAACTTTGAAGGGGCAATTTTGTTTACAACTCTAAAGTAGCATGTTTTCTATCTGTAAATATATTGTTGAAACTATATGGCAATAAATCCTCGATTCCATTAGTCCTTCTTGGGTGGGATATGGTTCCCACCAGTCGTAATCTTGTAAAGATAAAATCCAGTCATGACAAAGCTGCAAACAAGAAAATACGCGACAAAATCAGTTCATTTCGAGCATAGTTGCCTCATGCAATTGGCATAATCAACAAATAAGTAAGCATGAATACCCTGAGAAGTTTTAAAGCAAAAAAACCTGCAAAAGCAGAGGAAAACCAGAAAAGTTGGACATTCCCCAACCTTATCTCCAGTTGACAATTTGACATTAATAATTGAATAAGTAGATAACAAATTAACTTAAGAAACTTTACATCTAGTGAAACATTTGAATATTATAGCAGTTTTATGTAACAGACGCCAAGAAGCAATATGATTCAACTCAGTCTTTGTTTATGGAAACCAGGCGCATTGGTACATTTTAAATCTTTTCAGTTACCTGAGACCAGCAACAATACCAGCAGGCATTATCTTGGAAGTTTGCATGTATCGCTGTCCCATGACCCATGTTAGCACGGCAGCAATAACTGTTAAAGGCAATCCCAAATCAAATAGATTTATTACATAACTCGCAATCAGAAGCACGACACCACATGATTTTAACAGAAAAGGAACGTTCTTTTCACGGTTAGTCATTTTACATATTGATAAAGAGATTCGTGGTAAGAAGAGGCAGTGAGACGTAAGAAATTTAAGATACCTAAAAAAGGTTATCAAGTCACGGCTTCACGCCAACAAGAGTAATAGAAGAACAGTACGATGATAAGTGGCGTAACCAATTGATAGAAATTACAGGGTATTCTAATTGTACAGTGAATGCTTGTTTGCTGGAAACAGATGTTTCAAGTGCATAGGTCATTTACAAGGTGAAGTTTAGCATTGGAAAAGGTTTTGTATATGTAAACGAGCTCTGATTATCACCAAGATCATTGATGTGAAATCAATAGCTGAATTTTTTCAGCTATGAAAGATACGGATCTGGATATTTATTGGTACTTGCTATATTGCCAATACAGAACATCTTGATCAAATTACCATTTGAATCGCAACAAGAGATCAGAATAATAACTCCGTTCCATTCACAACACCGGTGGATGTAAAGTAACAACTCTTAAGTTGCAAAATCATTTTTGGATCAGTTCAATCATTGAATCAAATATTTATTTTATAGATGGTTATATACAAGCTAAATGCCGACTGCCAATAGTTTCTCAATTATCGTACACATTACAGCCAGTTCAAAGACCACACAACTCCTCATCCCACTGGTTTTTCTCCAAAATAAGATATTGGTTTGATGCTATCCTGGTGAAATGGACGAGCCGGGTCGAGTGCTCCACCGGATCTGCTATCAAGATAATGAAGGGAATAAGAGCAAGGGAGAGTATATCTGTGATGAAGATATATCTCTGTAATATGGCTCCAGCTGTAACCTGCACACAAGGAAATGAACTCGTGAATGGGCGCCGGAGGGATGTCCGGTGTGGCCACTCCGATGCTTAAGTCAGCAGGTGTAAAAGAGGAAGCTCTTTAGAGAAAATATTGATGCTGGTATGAATAGGTGTATGCACCTGTGTTTAATGTAGAATGAACCTGATATTTATAGTAGGAGATGTGATGATGACCTCGTTCTGCGTGCTACCTACTAATTATAGTAGGACGGCTATATTCTGACATGTCAAATCTCATACTGGTCACATCCAGCCCATCTGATTTTGTCAACCCATCGGCCTGGTGTCAGAGATGGGACAGTCGCTCACATCCTATTCTGCTAGTGTACTCGAGTGCGGTCCTCATATCGAGGTGGCCCGGTTAAAATGCCTACCGGGGGCTTATATAAGAGCCCGGGCGTCTGGTTGCCCGGGGAGTAGAGCCCGGGCTTGCACCTGCCTGGCTTCAGAAGAATCCATCCTACAGATTGACCTTGATTTGGGAATCCATCTGATATCCCGGGTCATCCATGACCCGGGCTCTTATAGGGGTATCATGGTTATCCTGATATTTTTTGTGCACTGGTACGGGCACAAGGCTAAATGCAAGTGAGAAATTCAGTCACCAAGCAACATCACAACAAAAATAATGAGTCGAATACCAGAAATACGACAGAAACTAATGGCAACGTAGAGGCGAAATTATTATCAAGGCCAAAAGTTCCCGACATAAAATATTGTCAATATAATAGGGTAATGAAACAACTGAAATTTAAATCCTTTAATCTATACAGTACAATAAGGTGGAAATTCACAACATAGAGAAATATACTTTGTCTCATTGCAAGCTACCACAAAAAGGTTTGATACCCCTGTAAGAGCCCGGGTCATGGATGACCCGGGATATCAGATGGATTCCCAAATCAGGGTCAATCTGCAGGATGGATTCTTCTGAAGCCGGGCAGGTGCAAGCCCGGGCTCTACTCCCAGGGCAACCAGACGCCCGGGCTCTTATATAAGCCCCCGGTAGGCATTCTAACCGGGCCACCTCGATATGAGCACCGCACTCGAGTACACTAGCAGAATAGGATGTGGGCGACTGTCCCATCTCTGACACCAGGCCGATGGGTTGACAAAATCAGATGGGCTGGATGTGACCAGTATGAGATTTGACATGTCAGAATATAGCGCCCTACTATAATTAGTAGGTAGCAAGCAGAACGAGGTCATCATCACATCTCCTACTATAAATATCAGGTTCATTCTACATTAAACACAAGTGCACACACCTATTCATACCAGCAGCAATATTTTCTCTAAAGAGCTTCCTCTTTTACACCTGCTGATTTAAGCATCGGAGTGGCCACGCTGGACACCCCTCCGACGCCCATTCACGAGTTCATTTCATTGTGTGCAGGTTACAGCTGGAGCCATATTAGAGAGATATATCTACTTGCTCTTATTCCCTTCATTATCTTGATAGCAGATCCGGTGGAGCACTCGACCCGCCTCCTCCATTTCACCAGGATCGCATCATTGGCGCCGTCTGTGGGAATTTGAGCTCAAGACATAGATATGGTTTCCATTAAAAAATAAGCCCAACTCTGCTTGGCAAACATACAAGTCCGACCAGCTCGGCACTCAGATCTTATATGTGGATTTCATATGGGATCAAAGCTCAGCAGCTATCCCGGATTGGCATGAAGAGCATTTGCTATGTACTCAGTAGCATACAGCTATATTAGTCACCTAATTTAGCTCAACCAGAGAAGTTTCACTCTATCGGAAATGAATTCAGATTCAGTATTTCCAGGTTAGTGATTTGGTTTTTAATAACACTAATACAGCAGGAAAAGCAAAATCTTGAAAGTCCGGGAGACATGAGGCCCCGGCACCATATTTTAAGTCCGGGAGATTTGAGGCCCCGACACATTATCTTAAGCCCGGGAGGTATGAGGCCCTGGTACATTCTTCAAAGTCCGGGAGATATAATGCCCCGGCATATTATTTAAAGTCCGGGAGGTATCAGGCCCCGGCATATTGTCTTAAGCCCAGGGTTCTCAAACCTGGCTCGGGGATCCGCACCTCGACCATTCCCAAGTCCCGGGACATGTTCCCCGGCCCAAGGCTCCGCACCTTGGTTATTTATAAGCCCAAGGTTCTCAAACCTGGCTCGGGGCTCCGCACCTCGACCATTCCCAAGTCCCGGGACATGTTCCCCGGCCCAAGGCTCCTTACCTTGGTTATTTATAAGCCCAGGGTTATCAAACCTGGCTCGGGGCTCCACACCTCGACCATTCCCAAGTCACGGGACATGTTCCCCGGCCCAAGCCTCCGCACCTTGGTTATTTGTAAGCCCAGGGTTCTCAAACCTGGCCCGGGGCTCCGCACCTCGACCATTTCCAAGTCCCGGGGCATGGTCCCCGGCCCAAGGCTCCGCACCCTGGATCTTTATAAGTCCAGGGGTCCGTACCCTGGCTCAGGGCTCCGTACCTCGACCATTCATGAAGGCCAGGGCTCCGCACCCTGGTTATCTTTTAAGTCCAGGGATCCGTACCCTGGCTCGGGGCTCCATACCTCGATCATTTCGAGCCCTGGAGACACGAGGCCCCGACATCTTATCTCAAGTCCATGAGACACGAGACTCCGGCTACTCATCCCATCTCTGGGAGACATGAAGCCCCGATGCTTTTATAAAACCAGATTGATCATTTCTTTGGGAATCCAAGCATGACTAATCGGGACAGCGAGTATGACTCTAGCCCGACTATTTAAGGGATGTGTGATGATACCCCTGTAAGAGCCCGGGTCATGGATGACCCGGGATATCAGATGGATTCCCAAATCAGGGTCAATCTGCAGGGTGGATCCGGGCAGGTGCAAGCCCGGGCTCTACTCCCCGGGCAACCAGACGCCCGGACTCTTATATAAGCCCCCGGTAGGCATTCTAACCGGGCCACCTCGATATGAGCACCGCACTCGAGTACACTAGCAGAATAAGATGTGGGCGACTGTCCCATCTCTGACACTTGACAAAATCAGATGGGCTGGATGTGACCAGTATGAGATTTGACATGTCAGAATATAGCGCCCTACTATAATTAGTAGGTAGCACGCAGAACGAGGTCATCATCACATCTCCTATTATAAATATCAGGTTCATTCTACATTAAACACAGGTGCACACACCTATTCATACCAGCAGCAATATTTTCTCTACAGAGCTTCCTCTTTTACACCTGCTGACTTAAGCATCGGAGTGACCACCCTGGACACCCCTCCGACGCCCATTCACGAGTTCATTTCATTGTGTGCAGGTTACAGCTGAAGCCATATTAGAGAGATATATCTACTTGCTCTTATTCCTTTCATTATCTTGATAGCAGATCCGGTGGAGCACTCGACCCGGCTCATCCATTTCACCAAGATCGCATCAAAGTTCATCAAGAATTTGTGTGTGCGGACAAATCCAAACACGGTTGTAAAACAACATTAATTTCTACGTGTGTGTACACTGATTATCAAAGGAACTGTAAATCCGTAAAAAGGAAAAAGAAAATCTAAGCATACCCGTTTCAAGAATCAAGGCCAAGTAAGAATTTTTGCGCTTATTGAATGCTTGGAGGCTGAGGTAACCAGCCATGATAAGAAACAGACCAGTCCCGCAGCCACCAGCCAGCGACGCTACGCTGCCTTTTTTGGCATATCCTATGACGCCACCACACACCAGAAGCAGCCCATATGGGATCGTGAAGCAAAAGTCATGCATTTCTGATTTCCAAATCTGGATCATTGGAGAATACCGCAGTCAATACGAAAAATAAAATGGGAAAAAAAGAATGGTAAATATTTGTGATAAATTTTTGTGCAGCAAACAAAGATGCTCAAAAGGAAATGGCGTGTGCTACCGTTGGGTCGACGCTCTGCTGGTCAAACTTCGGAGTGTAAAACTTCCGGAGTGTAATTAGCGATGACAGTGGGACGGTGCGTGCCCCAATTCTCGTTTTCTTTCCCTCCGTTTATCGGATTTATCATTCTCATCCTCGAGCTACGCGAGTTAAAACCATCACATCAAATATATATTGAATTAATTAAAAAAATTAAATATATATAAATAATAATATTACTTAACCAATATAAATTTTTGTAATTCATTATTTTAATAAACAAAAAAATAAAATCATATAATTTTCATGAAATGATGACTTGGATGAAATTTAAATGCTATGAATTTGAGTTTTTTTATTTAATTATTAGGAAAAAAATCATTAAATATTAATATCGAGATCTCGAGACAAGATAACATTTTTATATTCATCCTCGAATTGAAAAATCCACAAACCCTATCATCCCTAAGTGTAATCTTGTAAATAAGCAATGTCGTCGTGAGCACCACAGGCCTCACATCAGGTTTAGTTTAATGGTATGATAACAAATAATTATTACCTCTAAGCATGTAATTTAATAATAAATTGAAATATATGAATGCATATAATTATTTTGAACTTTAATTACTATAAAGTTTAGCTAAATATTAAAGTATTATATCTTTGCATCAAACAATATCTAATGGTAATTATCATTAAAAAAAAATATAATAAATTGGATAATAAAAATATAATAATGGAAATAGTTACCAAAGATTAAAAAACTAGATACATACTCTCGTTTAGACAATTATTATATAAAAATATTTTAAATTTTTTTTTAAGAACAAATATTTGTTTATACAACTATTATCTAAAAATGTTTTTACTGTTAAAAAATAATATGTTTTGATTTTTATCATTATCCTCATTTTTCAAAAAATAAAAAAACACATTTCAACTGTTCTTTAAGAATCATACTCGAAGAACATTTTATAAAAAAATCAAAAACTTTTTACAAAAAATTTATCTAAACAATACTTTAAGCTTTTTTTTACTCATAAAATATTAAAAATATTTTTAAAATATATGGTTAAACAGAACCTAATTATAAAAGGAAGAGAACTGTTTTATCTATGATTATATTTGAAGGGTTTTTTTTAAATAAAATAAAATAAAATTTCATATATTGCTATTGTATCAAATTTGGTTCAAACTTTGGTTTGTAAGAAAATAGTCCATCATTCGTGTTAATTTAAAATTGTGTCCTACAAATTAAGGTAGTATTTGGAAAAAGAGAAGTGATTAATTATAAATGATGAAGAAGTTGAGAGAAATTAGAATTAAAGAAGAATTAACATCCTATATTTTTTTCTATTTCGTTTAAATTACTCATAAGTTAATGTAGAATTCGGGTTTAAGAAGAAAAAACGTTAGTTTTAGTCTTATATATATTGATGCGTGATATTTTTAGTCATATATACTTCTTTGAATACAGAAAGTCATGTAATTATGTTATTTTGATCAATTTTAGTCATTTCAACATAAATTATGTTATTAAATGACAAAGATTATTGTTAAATTTTATAAGTACGTGGTTAAAATAATTTTCGAGATATGTTTGATAATGTAATTATAAATTTTAACAATGACATTACTCGTTTAATTACATGATTTTGATTAAAATAATTAATATTAATAAAAATATATAATCACAAAAATATAATTGACATATTGTCATTAAGAAACACGCAAATTGATTTTAAAATATAATTATACACTGCAACCTTCAACTCATGCCGCTCGGTTCTGTGATACGAATTGGATCGCAACTGGGAACTTCGCCATTCAACTCCATCCTTAAATTCTGCACAACAAATTTACGATTTCTCCGACTGGTGCATCAATCCGGGTTAATGAAGAGACCCACTTGCCCCTCATGCTCCAAACCTACTGTTACTTGCCTCTGCAACACATTGAAGACCCCTGCTTTCCATAATTCCGTCGCCGTCACCATTCTCCATCACAGTCTTGAGAAGAAGCACCCCTTGAATTCTGCAAGAATCGCCACCCTGGGTTTGAAAAATGTGGATGTTTTCACCGTCTCTGATGTTAATTTCCAGGCCCGGTTCTTTATTCGGTTGCTTGATTCAGGTGGGAAAATGGATCGGATTGAGACGAATGGAAGCTGCAATGTGTTTGATGAAATGTCAAGTGAAGGGGAGACTAATGGTTGTGTTGATGGGCCAGTTTTAGATGGACAAATTAGGGAAAGAGACTGCTTTGATGGTGTGAAAATTAGCGAAATTTGCAACGATGATACAATTTTACCATTGAGGAGTTGTCAACTGAATGAGGTAGTGTCGGGTGGGAATAGTAAAGATGATGTAACTGACGAGGATATAGCAGCTTTCCATGGTTGTAAATCTTCTGAAATCAATTTCACAGTTGAAAAATATGGAGCTATTACGTCCTTCGATCAAAGTTGGAGAGCAACAAACAAATGGAGGAAACTGGATTTTGATAACCTGCTGCACTCTGATGTAGCTGTTGATGATTTAAGAAAAGGTTTCGTCGTGAAAAAGCTGCAAAGCAAGCCAGTGGTTGGGAGCAACAGACACGAAGAGTTTGAAGAATTCGACATTACTGTTCCTCCAGGATCAGTTCTTTTATTTCCAAGTGAAGAATCATTAGGCATTGAAGCTTTAACTGTTGATGTCAAGAATTTAATTGTGTTGGATGGAACTTGGGCCAAGGCAAAGAGAATGTATAAGGAGAATCCTTGGTTGAAGTTCTTGCCTCATATAAGGTTGGATATACACGAGTCGAGCTTATATGCAGAAGTGAGGCATCAGCCAAAGGCTGAATTTTTGTCGACTATTGAAAGTATTGTGTATGCATTGAAAGGTGTGGGAGAAGAGCCCGATGGATTGGATGGTCTTTTGGATGTTTTTCGATCCATGGTTGGACATCAAAGGCGTTGCAAAGATGAGAGATTGAGCAACGTTTCTTGAGCTTCATTCAGATTTTATGTTTGTACCCTTTTCGTTCATGTTCTCTGTCACAAGAAAGCAAAGAGGTAACTGGGTGGAATTGAAAATTTGAAATGTCGTAAATACTGCCGGATCAGATGTGTTATGACTCTTGAATTGGAACAGCCAAATACCAAGTTACAGTCGAGGAAACAAGTGAACAACATTCGAAATAAATTATGGAAGCATGACACCTACATACGTCAGTCAGTTGTTTTGATTTTGCTCCCAAACGCAACCATTGATTAATCCACCCCCCTTCAATTGCCATGTAAATTGTAATTCCATTAAATATAATCCTTCAAAATTTTCAATAGAATCTACGAAAGAAGTATTTATTAACTCAAAGAGTATCTTTTTAATTACAAATTCACACAAAATTTATAAAAAAAACATTTGAAATTCAAACGTAAGTGTATATGAAATGCTAAATTTGATTCTACCCCGTATACTTCTGCCGCAGAACCCCAACGTATGTCAAATGCTGAATCTCATTTCATGGCGTCGCTCAATCTTCCGACAACCCACAAACCCTAGATTATCTACTCAATTATGCTCATCATCAATCTTCTCCATCGTTTGTTTTCTTTGCCACTCTCCATCCAAGGAAGAAATTTACGACCAGCCATTTTCACGGGCCACAACACAACCGCCCAAAAAGAAGAGCAAATCAAGTCTTTCCGTGCGCAAAAATCAACCCCAAAAAAGCACCAATAAGACGAGTTCTGACAACGCAAACCAGTTTCCGGTGAAGTCCGACTTGGCCTTTGATTTTATGTATTCTTATTCGGAGAACAGCCCGGATGTTCAGCCCATTGGCTTCCGCGAACCTCCGCGCTTCTCACCCTTTGGACCGGGTCGGATAGATCGTAAATGGACCGGTACTTGTGCTCCAGCTGACCATAAGCCGGATTTCGAGAAGTTGAAGGAGGAACGTGAAAGAGTTCTCGGGGAGCCGCTTTCAGAACAGGAAATAACGGAGCTTGTGGAGAAGTATCGCCACATTGATTGCTCGCGCCAAATTAATTTGGGTAAGTCCCCGTTTCATGAATTTTTATTTGTGACCGGAATTTTTATTCTTGTGTGAGAACTAAGAACCATGCAGTTTTCGTTTTTCCATCAAATTTTTTCAGGCCACCTGAAAATTTTGAAAGTTACTTGTTTTTTTTTTCTTTCAGGAAATGAAAAATGAAATTGATTTTTTTTCCTTCCAGTTTTGGTTGGTTAGACTTCTTTAAGAGTTTTATCACTCAAGATTGATACGAATCATTTCTATTTCACATTAATCTTGTGGCAAAATAATTCTGGTCGTGCTAGGAAAAGGAGGAGTTACTCACAACATGCTTGAAGACATCCACAATCACTGGAAAAGGGCAGAAGCAGTGAGAATAAAGTGCTTGGGAGTGCCAACACTTGACATGGACAATGTTTGCTTCCATCTTGAGGTTTAAGAAATCCTGCTTCCTATGTCTGAAATATTGAAGATTTTCGATTTAATTTCTACAGAGTTGGCTGATGAGAATTTCAGTGTGTATCGTAGGACAAATCTAGAGGGAAAATTATCTACCGCCACATAAATATCCTCCTCTTATATCGTGGTCGTAACTATGAATTCACAAAACGACCACAAATTCCTCTAATGTTGTGGAAGCCTTATGCACCAATTTATCCAAAGCTCGTGAAGAATGTCACTGATGGTTTGACTTTTGAAGAAACCAAGGAGATGCGGAACCAAGGACTTACTTCTCCCCCTTTGATGAAACTGTGTAAATGGATTTGGTGTTTTTGTTCAAGTAAATATTTCAGATAGTGTTGATTTGCAGACGGTGACCGTTAAATGTTATGTCTTGTTTCTGCAGCTAGGAATGGTGTGTATGTTAATGTAGTGGATAGAGTACGAGCAGCATTTGAGACCGAAGAAGTGGTGAGGCTCGATTGTACTTATGTGGGTGCCAGCGACTGTAAAAAGATTGGCGTCAAATTAAGAGTACGAGGCCCCCTCTCCTTTATAGCAGTTGGGTTTTGCACTTTCCTTTATACTGCTATTTGGATCTTGATTTTAAATTGCACTTGGAAGGGTATAAATGTTGGTTCGTGGCGCTAAGATTTCTGCATCATTTAAAAGATGTGTCTGGGATAATTACCATGAACAATAAATTTTAAATAGAGCGAGACATTCAGGCAAATTGCATGTTTAGTCTTGACTTTTGATATTTCTTCTATTCTAAATTCTTGTGCATACCACAAGGGGAAGTTGTGATCGCTTGCTTCTTGTTTTCCATTCTGTTGGCAGGATCTGGTTCCTTGTGTCCCTATCCTTTTTAAAGATGAACAGATTATCCTCTGGAAGGGAAATAAAAAGAGGGAATAGAGTTCCTGATTATCAACGAGATTTCAAACAACACAAGCATGGTAGTTAATTTCCATCTCCTTTCCCTGAAAAATTTACACCCGTAGATTAAAACTTGGTTGCAGTGTTACCCCCTGGATGGCCAGTGGGAATTTTTCCATTCATCGGAGAATCGCAAACGGTCAGCATCTTGGAGTTTGGTTTTGCATGTTTGATTACATCTTATATTTTTGTTAACTGGAAACGTAGTCTTGTTGAGTAGTATATTTATGGAATATATTTCAAACGCGTATTATTTATCTGTACGCACGGAAGAGTAAATTTTCTTTTTCCTCAGCGTCGAGAAATACTATTTTACCTTTATCACCATGGACAGGACCGTGAAATGGCTTCCTGGCATTCCTGAGATGATTGGTCGGTAAACCTTCAATGAAACTTACGTCGAGTACTTTGCTGTGTTAACAAAAGACACGGAGATCGCATGTTCTTGCAATTTAGCTTAATAAAAGTTTGTTTTTCAACGTATGCACGCTTACGGGCCTCAAAATTAGTTTTGAGAAAAGAAATGGGATATATTGATTCATAATATTACAACAGTAACTCATTTTATTTGTTTTTGCAGTAGCGACAGTTTTCAAGTCAATGCATATTGCATCTAATACTAGAATTTTGAAATAAAATGCCGAAATATACAAGCATCAAAAACTTGTGTCTAATCTTCTTTTTTTTAACGAAATGCCGCGACTAAATATGGCCATCAATTGAAAATTTTTGTAACAAGATTGGCGCTCTCCCCGAGAATAATATAATTGCCATTTTTTGGTTGGTTGAGATTAAAGAGACTAGAAGATCTACATCTATAAATATAATTGGCTCTACACAAGATTCTTAAGAACCGGTAATACCGTTTTTTTCCCTGCTGCAGAAGCAAAAAGTAGCAACGGTCGAGGCCATAATCTCTGATCTAAGACGAGGGTTTAGGAGTGCATCGAACTCAACAACTTGAGAGCCATTTCCTCTTGCTCTGCAAGAGTAATGGAGTCTGTACTCATGCTAGTACCTTGCCTCATCTCACCATCTTCGCTATCATGGAAATAGATCTTTGACTTTTTATTGACTCTACCAGTGGGTGCCTCTTTGTCTGAACCAGAGAGATCACCCTCACCCTCACCCTCCTCATCTCTACGTCTTTTCAACTTCATCTTTCGTTTGATACGCTTTTCTCTTAAATGTTGGCGGTACGAAGCTTTGTCTTCCTTGTCCACCCCAGTCACCTCCTCCCGCAGCTTGGTGTATCTTTGATTTACTGCAGTAGAGGCCAGGTAAAACTATGAGGCAACTCATCGATAATAGCTTTCTTTATAGTATTTTATCAAAATTTTAAACTTGCCAAACACTTTAGGCGCTTCACTGAAGCATTTGTTATTTGAAAATGACCTGTGTTTAACTTCAAGCAAAATGGAGAAGGTTATACAATTGCTGAGACCGGCTAGTTTGGAACTGATGTTCATTCGATAATGCCGATGACAATTTGAAATAGGAAAAATAGGCTAGACAAGTCCTCAAGTGCACATGAGCTTAATTTCTACTAAGAAGTTTCAACAATAAAGCGGAATAACTACAACTGCTAGCTTTTGATGATAGAATTGTAGGGCAAATCCAAATGATTAAATTTTACCTATGTCCTTGTCCAGCTTACTGGAATCAGACCAAGTCTGGGTATTGGCTAGTTTTGTAGGAGAGGTTGAAGTGTCGCTACCATCAACATCATCATCATCATCATCAAATACAACATGTCTGCCTGCCGGTCTATCCACATTGATCTTCAGCTTCTTATTCTTTAAAACCCTAGTGGCAGGCCTATAAAATCAAACAGCTAGATTTAGGGAAAAAAAAACCAGAGTCTGAAGATGGTGATCATCTCAGAGTCACTGCATACAATGGGCAAGAACAAATATTGCATTATTAGTAAGGACACAAAGTAATTGAGCACTCATTTTGGAAAAAAGGTAAAATGAAGAACCCTAACTGTAGCCTTTTTCCAAACATATAATAATACAAACTGTAGATAAAGAGCTATCTGACTCCTAAATTGTCAGAAAACAAAACGATTTTGTGATGAATTTCTCAATTCTTTGCAAGTACTGGAGCCTTTTCCAACTTTCTTCTTTCGCTCTCCGCAAATTATGGGATGCCCAAAATCACGCCCTTTCCGTAATACAAGTTTGGAAAAAGAGGTAATGTTCAGAAATATAAATATACAAAAAGTTAAGTGTGGAAATGTACATGTCATCTCTAATATCGGGAGTGTTATCTTTCCCAAAATGCTGAGTGACCACCTTCAAACTAAGATCACCTTCAGTATGCAATTCTGTTTCATCGGATATACCAGTGCCTGAAGTTTCTTTTAACAGTTTGAATCGGTTCTCAGCAGCATTGCTTTCAGGAACAAGGGTCAATTCTTCGGACACTTTTTTGTCCTTAACTTTTATTTTCAGAAAACGGACCTTTGGGGTCATGGGGAGACCTAGTGATGCGGAGAATTCATCTATCGGAAGTTTAGCAACATCAAAAATCTCCTTATCACGCTGCTTATGGATAGACCTCAAATATGTTACAAAGGATCTCTGAGCCAGATATTGCAGATCGGGGTATTTGACCAATAATGCCTTTAACAATCCTGAAACAGGTTGCAACCTTTTGGTATTTGCCTGCAAGGGATCACAATCAATTATTGATATTAAATGCAATTTGTCCAATGATTCAAAATGCTCAATATTACCTGACAGTGATGAAACCAAGCATCTGTGCCATCAATAAAAAGAAATAATGAAATACTAGGAAAACTAAACATAAAAGAATATCTGACCTTAATAAATCGAATAGGTATCTTTTTCTCTTGTAATTTTTCAAGCATCTTTGTCTCCGAGGGTGCAAGGAATAAAATGGATCTCCCACCAGAAAGGTAACGGGCAGTACGCCCCACTCTGTGTATGTAAGAAGCAACATCTTCAGGGCAATCTACCTAGAATTGCAAGGGCAATCAAACCAACAGTTCAAAGTTTATGTGGTATGTTTCCACGTGATGCTTCATTTTATGTTACTAGTCAAAGTTGGAAACTAAATTAGGATAGAAACAGAAAAGACCAACCTGGACAACCCAATCGACAGCTTTATTAAAATCAAGTCCTCTAGAAGCCACATCAGTGGAGAAAAGTACAGAATTCTTTTCACAAAATTGTGCATATATTCCCATGCGTATCTCCTGCTTCATCCTTCCATGGAGACATTTCAAAGGAATTCCGGGACGAAGTTTCTTGAATGCTTC
This sequence comes from Primulina huaijiensis, assembly GCF_012295235.1. Lineage (NCBI taxonomy): Eukaryota > Viridiplantae > Streptophyta > Magnoliopsida > Lamiales > Gesneriaceae > Primulina > Primulina huaijiensis. Next base: position 21,658,688 of record NC_133314.1, read on the forward strand.
AAACACAAATTTTACCTGTGGCATGCACCAATATCCAGATAAGCAAAGTTATCAAGAACAATAATTTTAAAAAAAAGGAAAGGAAAAACAAAGAAAAATAGAAAATATGCACTTCATCACACAGAGTTGGCCTGTGCTCACATCCTTGCTACTAAATCACATGATTCAGGAACCCAAAGTACAAAAACAGTAAATAGAAATACATAATTGAGTGACCACAAATGCAAAAACAATGTAGAGACACAAACATTCCTCCTATCAGTCATTGACCTAATAAGAAACTGTACATCATGTGGAATTGGATAAAAAAGAATCTTTGATTTACCGGAAATTCATATTTAAAAAATTGTAAAGATACAGTGGGATAATTTGGTAGATGAGATATCTTGATAAATACTAGCTCTTATTAGTCAACGCAGCATTACCTGCTTGCAGCTCGAAAGAAAGACCAGTATCCTTGAACCGAGATGCGCCTTTAGAAAACTCCATAACATGTCAAGCTTTTGGTCAAGAGGAACAATCAAAGCTGTCTGCTGTAAACGATTAGGTGTAGCAGTTTCAGACTCCTCATGCACGCTAAGGTACTCTGGATCTTTCAGACTAAGTCTTGCAAGATCTTGAACAGACTTTGTCTGGGTTGCAGAGAATAATAATGTTTGTCTCTTTTTTGGTAATTGAGATATTATAGCATTAACATCTTTCTTAAAACCAACATCAAGAATACGATCTGCTTCATCAAGAACTAACACCTGTTTCCAAGCCAGAAATCTAAACTCAAGTCAATTATACTGTCCTCTTGTCACATCTAAGAGCAGTTACACAGAGAGTGAATAAGCCAAGAGAATCTGTAGATATAATATAACACATCTAGGAACCTAGTGTGAGGGACGCTGGACGTTCCATTAAAAGATATTCCATTATTTTTAGTGGCCTCTTTATTGTCAAATCATAAGCATGATAAATTATATAAAAGTATGACCGCAATTCTCCATGCTAAGAAGCCTAACCTACAATGCTCAGGCTGAAAGAGAACACACAAGCAACATACGTGGTACGAGCAAACTATAACCAACCAAATTGAATAAATAAACAAAATAGTAAAAAAAGAGAGCTGCTAATGGAACACAAGAACAGGCAAGGGCAAATGCAAGCAAAAACTGAGGATGGCAATACAAGCATGATCAAGTCACTACATGACAACTAATCACATATAAGAAATACCGTGTCTTATTCTACTTCACAAACATTTATCACAGTCAAACACAATCCAAGAGGCCAAAAACATGATTGTACTACTAATAACTTACTATATGTTATGCATATGTACCCATTATCAGCCAAGAAGGGCTATAATACACAAATGATGAAGCAAAATTGCCCAAATGAAGACCTGAAGTTGTGAACAGTCAAAATTTGGGGTTTCATCCATGTGCTGAAGTAGTCGACCTGGTGTACAGACCAAAATGTTCAGCTCATTTACACGCTCTTTCTCTGTGTCAACATCCTTGCGACCACCAATTAAAAGTCCAGCACTGAAGCCATGGTGCCTCCCCACAGATTTGAATGCTTCGAAAAGCTGACCGGCTAATTCTCTGGTGGGAGACATGATAATGCATCCAACCCCATCCTCTGGACCCCATCTATCTCTGTATAACTTCTCTAAAACCTGCATAACAAGAAAACATTGTGATCACGAATCTTCTTCTGTACTCCATCGAACGCGGACACGATGCCACCACTAAACTACAAGAATATCAGCAATATTATCTAAATCTCACCGGGATAACAAAAGCCAAAGTCTTTCCAGACCCCGTTTTAGCAGCTCCAAGGATGTCACGGCCGCATAGCGAGTGTGGGAGCGAGGCCCTCTGAATGTCAGTCATTTTTGAATACTCGGCTTGCGTCAATCCATCTTTGGTTTTCTTCGATAGAGGCAGTTGAGTAAATTTCTCAGCCCCGGAATAGGGAGAAAAGGAACCGTCAGGGAGCCTCCCAATTCGACCTTTTTCCGGTGGATGAGGCTGGGAGAGCGGGTTGGTACCGGAGTCAGGCTTCCCCGAATCGATCCATGAATTGAGTAGCTCGATTTCATTAACCTCGGATAACCGATTCTGCAATTTGAACTTGCTGGTTTTGGGTCTTACCATTCTTTCAACGCCTGTTTTAGCGTTCTGCGAGCCCTGGGGTTTTGCAGTGAGGTTTAGCAAAACTAGACATTATCATTATCTATTTTATTATCTATACTATTATATTAAGTGTGAGAATATCGTAATAACTATCTAGAGAAGACATCAATTTTTATATGATATTAATATTATATTTTTGTTTTTTGTTTTAATTTCAACACACACTTTTATTTTTATATTTATTTTTATTTCAATAATTCAAATATCAATTTAGTCTCTTTATAATTTGTAAAATTTCACTTTAGTACATCGATAGTAATAAAAAAAATTATACAAACGCATCGCGTGTGTATAGTAACTAGTAATAATAATAATAATTGGTTGTGCTTTGTGGTTCGAAGATACAAAAATGCCGCTGCCACATCTAAACAATGAACAATCCCCAAATATAAATTATTGTGTTCTGTTATCCCTTCTTTTACTTTATCCATCCAAAAATAAATACTAAAATAAAATAAAACCTCAAAAATAATATTTCAAATTTTTTAAAGAGAATCACATCATATTAAAAACTTAGATATCTCACCTATTCGTTGATTCTCCAATTGAACTTCCAGAAATATATTTTCGAGGTAATATGTTTCAGAAAAATCAAAATCACCACCAAACATTCCGTGACAATTTTTTATTGAAGACATGTAAATAAAATATACAATAACAACACAAGCTACGTGTCTGACGTCCGATTTTTTTTGGTCGAAATAAATTATGGATAATACTGAATTGAGAGAAAGAAAGAGAGAATTTATAAATATACCATGTGAAATGTATTAAATAAGTGAATTAACCTGAACAATTCATCATCATAATTTATTTTTAAAATTATATTTAAAAATAAAAATTTTTAAAAGTATTTTAATTTGACAAGAGTGATGACAAATGGTTAACGTAAATATCCATCTAAAAGAGAAGGCTACCGAAGTGGTACATGTAGATCTCACACACGTAATTTGAAGACGGTCTTTCAATAATGTTTCAAGTAGTATATTCGTCAGAATACAAAACAGCAAAACTGAAGTACTACACCAAAGAACACAAGGGAGCCAAATTAACTGATGAGAGATTAACAAAGGCCATGAGGGCGTCTGTTATTAAGATTATCATCAAACCCATAGCATAGAAAAGGGCGATTTGATTTGATTTGATTTGATGTAGATATCAAAGATATCGCTACTTTATCATTATGAAATCCTTTCTCCCCCGGAAAATCAGCTATCCTTCTTGTAGATCCTCGAGTCACAATAAACAAATCCTTCAGCAGTCTTGAGGTTGAAATACAAGCACAAGGTATTCGCCAAGTATTTCCATCATGAGATGCTTGCTTCTTTTTTAGGATCAGTTTCTGCACTCCTGGTTGCATGACATTCGACTTGGGGTGCAAAACTCAGTTGTTCAGCAATTTGCATCGGGTTATCTTTCTTATTTTCCTGCACAGCCTACAGATTGGCATCCAATTTATGATCATCAAGGCAAATAACTAATTAAGCACAAATATTTGCAAGGTTTAATGCTATATTCCACCTTTAAAAGCTCGGTCATTCTTCCAGTTCCATAGGGGAACAGAGGTTTTGCAACAAAAGTAGTTTGCAGGGACCCAGTCAGGAAGGGCTCATTGGAATTTCCAGTCTGCTGGTTTGACACGATGCCTGAATTTTCTGGGGAAGATTTACAAGCTTCTGAGTCACTCTCGACTTGACTATCTGTTGATTGTGATGAGTCTGGTGTATTAACATCTGTTGATTCCACTGGCTTGCCTTTCTCACCATATCCAGCCTCAGGGATGCCTTCATTAAGTAAAGAAACCTTGTCATTCTGCTCACTTTCTTTGCAAAATTTGTGGCTAGAATTGGGTTGTGTGGTCACAAAAATCTGGCTAGCTGGAATAGATTGATCTGGAGGTAACATAGCTGACGATTCAACCATATGATCATCTTTGTTTCCAAAAGCCATCACATGAGGAGCTCGGGATGTATCTGACAGCATTTGATTGGAAGCTGAATATCCATTTGAACGGTTAACAGGTTGAAGGACAACAGGAACCACAGTGCCTCTCGTGCCCACAGTGGGAACAGAAGGAGCTGTTACTGGTGAGGGATACTTTAGTTTCGAAGACACCGGACCAGTTGTTTGGATGGAAAGGTTCTGACATCGTGACCAACTTTGGCGCTCATGTGGGAGACGGACATCATTTCTTTTGATCATTTGGAGATGTGGAGCTACATCAGTTTCAGCAGTGATAGGAGCGTAATTCCCTGGCTTAAAAACCACACCCCTAAAATTTGTGTTCGAGTTTCCTATTCTGACAGTAAGCAAATAACCAGCATCAAATGTGGCCTGAACAACACCAGTCACAGTCTGGCCAACCATACTATCACTATTTGTTTTATAAGCTCTCTGAGGATGGTATTCTTGCTTGACTTCAAAACCAGGAGGTGCATAAGCAGCTCGAGCATGCTTAAGGCTTGAATCTTTACGTGGACGACCCCGTCGCTTCTTTACTTGATGGATAAATGGGATAACAGAGCCCTCACCTTGATTCATTTTGAGAAATCACAGAAAATTTTACCTTATGTTTTAGCAAAATATATTAATATAACGTAATTGTTGGTCCCTGAAAGTCAAAAAATAGTAAATTAAGACAATGCAATAGGCCCTGGTGAATATTCTGAAAAAAAAAAGCTTTTACACATAGAGACACACCCACGTAAAAAAAAGCTGCTGGAAGTAAGGCAACTTATTTGTTTCCTATGAAAATGAATATATTATCTATTTATCTTCAAAGATACTCGTGCTACTTATTTTATAATGATGCAGATCGAATAGACGTCATCGAGTCACAAAATTTAACAAAAAAGATTTGGCCACATTCACCCAATATGTGATGACGCTGATAACCTACGAGAGTCTCTTCTTTTTCCTTTTCGAAACCATAACCCGCTCTAATCTTGATTTGCATGTAATTACTATAGGAATCCCTTATTTCGGGTGATAAGCTCCTGTAAATTAAGTGATACGTGGAGTGAAACAAGTTTACACAAGGCGACTATATAACATAACACGATAATACTAGGTTTAGGGTGGATATTAGCTAAAGCTAATTCAGTGTCTAGATCGGCAAGAATAAATAGCAATCAATAGTTAACCTTATTTAGAATCTAACTCGGTTTTATCAAGAATAAGAAGATAAGAAAATGAAGGGACGTGCGAAAGAAAGCAAGAAAGAAAAAAAAATCAATACAACAAATATAGACAGGCACAATCTGCCCTTCTCAGTTTTTAGGGTTAACAAATAAAACAACATATTTTACAGCATTATCATGCTTTGTGAAAAAAATCAATAGAAAATATGCTTTTGTTACCTGTCTTGAAAGAATGGAACCCGTACTTCTTTAATCCATAGGTTCTATGCTTACTTCTAAAACCTCTGACTTTTCTTAAATTTTTTTAGCAAAATGAAAATGTAGAAGAAACGAATACCAAACAAAGATAAAAAAAAAAAAAATTGAAAATGTTACATTTCAAAATCTGGTCAAACAAAGGTCATTCTTTTAAATTTCTCCATTTATGGTTATCGTATAGAATCATATAACTCAATCAAACTTTAGGAACCGTGTCTCTATTACTGATATTCGTTTCTTTTCCGTCAGTCCTACGCTACATTGCAATAAATGCAGCTAAAACCTCAAAAAAGCACTACAACACCTTTTTCGCAGATAGAAACTCAACAAAACTAGCAGTATGGTAATGATAGGAGCAAAATCAATCAACAGCACCAATGGGTCGAAGCTTGGGGGGGAATCACACAGCTTCTTTGACAGTAGCAACAAAAATTTATCATTTTTTGGCTTCGAAGATTACTAAACCATAAATTATCGCATGAAAGAATACTCAAAAAGCTCACAAACAACATACAACCGAAAGAACCCAATAAATTATTAAAAAAAAGAAGAAGAATGAACCCAATAAATTCCATCGTCGTTTAACCCAAATCAACAGAAACTGCCCCAGAAAATACCGCTCCCAGTCTAAACAAGCTAAATGCACGCAACAAAAGCTCAGATTTACACGCGTCAGTGGAGGAAAGATAAAATAAAGGAAACCAGAGGTAAGCGCTGAAATCGTAAGAAGTGTGCACCTTACCTTAGAGAAGAGTTCCGGGAGGATTTAAACTTTATACTAAAGATTATACATAGCTGAAAGAATCAAGGGTCAGTTCGCATGATATAGAAAGTATGCAAAAGAAAGTGAATTAATTCAAAATTTGGGCTTTAGGTCAATGACGAACACTAGTATAATACATTCCTTTCGAATAAATTAATATCATTTACTTTTAATTTCGATTTCCGAGTCCTGTACAGCTATGATATCATATCATATATANGTTATTTGTCGACAAGTCATGCAATGTTCGATATTATATTTGCGGACAAAGTCCTGAAGGATAGCTGGGCTTGGGTAATGAGTCCAATTAGGGCCCGTGTCTGGATTTTGAATCAAATAGGCCTCATCTTCATCTGCGTGTATACATACATGACAACGATTTACATCCTATATAATATACCCTTATAAAAATAGATTGCATAGTCTCTATATTTAAAAACAAAAATTTCGAAAAAAAAGGTGCATCTTTTGATTATCAGGGTTGCTCGTTAAAATTTAGATTATGGTAAAGTTTAAATTTATAAAACATAAATTCAAACAATATCGACCAATATACACGTATCATACGTAGTCCACTGATTTAAAAACATCGTTTGCACTCTCAAACATGTACCACCCGCAAAATTGATAAATCCATGGCCTACCTTTCCTCGTACGTACAACGGTCGGACCATAGGTTATTTTTGAATGAAAATATTTGTCACGAAAAAAGATATTTGAAGAACGAATTTGAAATAAAATCCGATGGGATTTCAAGATCATCATTACATGTACATAAAATTTAACTTCTCTTCGATGTTGTGAAATACCGAGTGATATTTGTTATCAAGCTGCAACAATTCCTCTAAGATGTCACTTACGAATTACCCAACTGTTGGTGCTATGATTCTTCATATGCTAAAATGCAGCAATTTGCTATAATATATCTTCTTGTCATGTTCAGTTGTAATAATCACTGGCAAGAATGCCCTTTTCTCTTCAAAAAAAAAAGTTGAGAGATCAATCTAGCCATGTAGGTCAAAATCAATGCTATTACTGAAGCATTATGATATATTTTTCATAATTTTATACATAACGATGACTCACAATATTATGTTGTGAAGCTTACTTCGTGTATGCGTGTGTGTGTGTGATAATTAATCAATTAATTTCGTTGCAAAATTAATTGCTGATTGCGACCCAACGAGTTGTCTACAGAGTGGGCAAGTGGGTCGCCGGGTGAGCCATTGATCTATGCAGTGTATGTGGAACAAATGCCTGCAACTTGGCAGCAACCTCGCGCGTTCACCATCCATTACATCCTATGAAAACACTCGAAACAAGTCAAGTCCCAATTGCCATAATTTCTCAAATATTAATTTTGTCATTTATCACGTGAATTCAGAATCGAATTATTATTGCTAGCGAATCGTAACACACACGATATGTACATTACGTAAAAATAATAATAATAAAGAATGGAGTATTTTTTTATTTTATAATAAAATTTATGAAATTTTGAAATTGAAATGGTGGGAGATCATAAAATAAAATATAAAAAAAAATGATATTATAATATAACTAAAATCATGTAAGTAGTTTGATAAGATGTAAGTTATTTGAGAAAATTTTCTAAATTACATCATAGTTAGTATATGATACTATTGTATTATATATAGTAAAATATTATTATTATTATTATTGTTTTTTTTATATAACTCTTGAATTTATTTATTTTTCATATCTAAAAATACACAATTGCTACATATATTGAACTAGTATTAGAAAATTAGAAATATATAAAATTATAAGAGGGATAGTTTTGGTACAAGAAATAGTACTTCACTGCTGAATTAACAGGGCATGTCATCAAAGTTACATGCATTTGTTAGATTTAATGCTGAATTGAATGAAATTGCACATAGAAAAGGATGAGTGGTAGTTAAACCGAGATCGAGAGAGATCAAATTACCAACCTGGAAGCAGACTGCGCAGTTTCTACTACGACTCTCCGCCTTGTTCGAGTCGAACTCGATAATCGGCAACTCTTTTATTACTTCCTTAGGTAATCCCGTGGATGTAGTACTCACCTCAAATATGTCGTCCACGATCAAGTTACTCGACTCCATGTTACTAATCTGAAACAGCCAAATATTGAATCCAACCAATTCCTTAACTTGTTTTATCTTATTGCAAATTAATTAATTCAAGAGGCGGCCGGAAAAATATTTAATTAATGCAATTACTTTCCTGCCACTGATAAGCTTCGAGCACTGAATTACTCACCCATTCCCTAAATATCTTCCCATTCAAAAGACTACATATTAATGCCACCTGCAAATTAATTAAGACATATACAATCCGGCTTGGATCCTTGATTAGTAATTAATGAAAAAAATGTTATATGTACCATGATGTTAGATTACACATGACCTTTGAAATTATAGAGTTACCACAATTGTATTTTTAAAAGAGTTTTTTTTTTCCAATTAAAATGTATTTTTTGTAATTTTAAATATAATGTGTAACTAACGTATAAAAAAATAGGTGATAGCCTGGCCACCTTGGAAAATGGCTCTCCATTGATTATGAGCTCCATTAATTGGACGCCAGTGATGGCTCCTGCCACTGCCCCAACACCCACCCCACGTAGCATACCAGTTTCCGTGGTATGTCCTTTGAGTGCTCCTGCTATTGATCCTATCATAGCTCCACCTGCACTCTCAATGTTAAATTAAATTCCCAGTTAAATTTCATTGAAACCATTACTATTACTGAACTGGGATCCAGACCAGCATAATTTCCTCGCAATCCAAAGAAAGAAATAATTTTTGTATTCAATCAAGAAACTCCTTTCGCTAGGTATGAGGTTATCTAGTAATGCAATCAAGAAACGATCGAGTTACAGAAGCCAAGTATGATATCATATAAATAGTAATACAAGAAATCGATGTACATTTAGTAAAATACTTGATTAAGACATATATCTCGATATTTTGTGGTAAAAATGGCACTGTGGATCAAGGGGCTTACCCAAAGCAAAGATAAAAGCAGACAGGATAGTTGCAATTTTACTGATCAGCCTGGAAACAAGCCCGGATTCGGATCTGCTCGCTAATTCCATAGAAGAACAAGAAAAAATGGCAGATAACCACCTTTTCATTTGTAGGCAACACATGAGCATTTGTTCCCGCGAGATGAGGAATTTTCAGAAAGATGCTGATTGTAATAATTTTTTTGTTAGTGTGAATAATTTTATGAATTAGTGGTATCAGCATTTATAGAGCAAGGGACGCAGCACAGTTGAAAGAAGAGCATTCAAGTTTGTTGGATGCTTATCAGCTAACCTTAACCCGTACTAATTTGCTGATTTTAGTACATCTTTGGTATAAATATTCCTACTTGTAATGCTATGAGAAAATTATATTCTTTATTATTAACTTATTATATATATTTTTAAAATTTTTGATCACTTTGTTAGTCAATTTACTTTTATTCCACTAATTTATAGTTTTTTTATTTTAGTCATTTTTCATCGGAGTACTGATGTCGAAAAAACTGACATGTCTGACACCAGGTTAGCATTTAAGTGAAAAAATTAAGATTGAAAATAAAAAAAACAAATTAGTAGACTACAATTGTGAATTTACCGGTAACAAAACCAGATATAAAAATATATAAATTACAAGACTAAAAAAATCTCTATGTTAATCTCGTCTAGAAATTTGGTGGTTGAATTTCACGTTAGTTGTTCAATTATAATTTGAAATTCATTATGATAAATAAATCTAAAATTAGAACGAACAAATTAATATCATGTCTCTCAACCACGAGTGTGATATCGATGATGTCCTCAAAATTTTCAAATTTCATCAATTTTTTTTAAGGTAATTGAGGTACGAAAATGCAAGAAGGCCCTCATTTTCCTTTACGAATTTTTTTTAGTAAAACACGAGGTACTAATTCTAATGAGTTTTTGTGCAATCACCTGAATTAATTTACACATGCAACCATCCTAAGATCCATTATTTTTCCAATCACTGCCATTATTAATTATTAATTGTGAATTAAGATATTGACTCTTGGATATAAGGCTCAGATTGCTGGCTAATCATTAGGTCAACGGAACACATAAATATATCGAGACATAGTTTCACTCGTAAAATGAGATGATAAAATAAAATAAAATATAACGATAAAATTAGTATTATTTTATTTTAAATTATTATAAAATTTGAATCAAACTCGGGATGATATAAAAAATTTAAATCTTTATCGTTCACATCTACACCATTTCATTTAGAAACAAATTATACATCTTTATATAAATCAACCGTTTTGTTTTAGTCTCCACGGTTCTTGTTTTTAAAAAATAAAATTAAAAAATTCTCCATTAGTCTCTACCAGGCCACAACTAAAGTAAATATAGGGCAATCGTATACATCGAATCAGCAAAACAAGGTGCCAAAGCCTGGAATGTTGTCTATCTGTGGGCTGCTGACGAGAAAATAAGCAGGTAGCTTAACAACTCGCAGAATGGGATGTGACATTATGTATATTATTATTGCCTTGTCGGCACGCGATTTGGTTTTTGTGTTGGTAATTAATGTGCAGCATCCGAAGTCTTTCACCTCATCGAAATGGAGAAGGCTTCGATCTTCATGCAAAATATTTTTGTTGGAACATCAACACTTCTATGTATTTCAAGAATTCGATGCACCTGATGGTTTTAAATTAATGATTCGGAATGAAGAAATCAGATTCTAGAAAGAAAGGACCGCACCCGTTTTTTCTTTAAATAGATAATTCGTAGTTTCAAAAGAATTGTATAAATTGTTCGACCAAAACATTAATGAAGCTAAATAATATAAGCAATCTCATACATATTATCAAATAATGTATTTTGATAATTAAACTTTGAAATTCATGTTCAATTGATATTACACAGGGATCAATCTCAAAAAATTTCTTTTAGTTTCTATTTTCCTCCTCTCCATGTTGAAAATATTGGTTACAAGAATAATAAATGAAAAATTGCATCATAAAGATCTCATTGTTGAAAATTCAAAATGCTTGATAATAAAGTCTAAAGTTTTTTAAAACATATTTACAACATATTCAAAAGAATAATTGTAATGTTTTCTTGCACAAGCAATAAATTGTAACTCATAATCCGTTGGCATAATATTTAAAATCTATTTTTCATATATCTCCAAAATATGACACATTTATTCTCAAAATTCTAAAAACACCATTTAACTAACAACATATCAAATTAATATCTTTCCAAAATATTGCTAAATATTGGATCTTATATTAATATTCTTTATGAATATAAATAAATCTTTTCCCTTTTATCAATATTTCTTTATAAATATTGATATAGTTAGGCATAAATCTATATCTTTCGAGATTTAATACATGTAGATCTTAGATCTCATGTAAGATCTTTACCATAAATCTCCTTGAATTCTCAATATTCCGATTTTGATCATGAATTTATTTAAATTTTCAATACATTATATATTATATCATATATTAATCATAAATATATCTCAATATAAAATCATGTTGTGTTAATTTAGAGCCATCGACAATATAAAATCATTACACCTCACAGATACCGGTGTATAAATAATTATAATTGTGATACTTCTGAAGCACCAACGGATATTTCATAAAATTGAGTACGGAAAGCACATTGTTCTTCATGGGCATCAACAAAATGAGTTGTATCCTCATTCTCAATTGATTAAAAAATCGTACTGCTAATGTCACTGGCGGAGCCAAGAATATAGCTCTATTCGAACTTGAATTTTAAACTCTATAATCTTTTAATATTTTAAATTGATATACCCATGCTAATATCATATTAATCTAAAATTATACAAATTTACATATAAATTTTTTTAAAAAAAATTGAGCATGTGTCTTACCATGTGGCTCCGCCATTGGCTAACATATTGAAAATCATAAGAGAAAATATAGATGAATAAAAAAATTCATAAAATCAATAATTATGTAATTTTTATTGAACTCAATCACCCTATTTATAGAAGAAAATAATAACATACAAATTTTTATATATATTATCTTGTTATATTTATCTTGATCACATATATAACAATTTTAAGCAAATAAGTATAATCATTACAATGAGAATACATTTATGATAGACACAACAATATTATTTATTATAAATAATTATATTAATAAATTAAAATGCTTATTAAATTTATTGCTTGCCTGCTTGGGCTTGCATAGCATAAGAATCCACACTATTTTGATGGTCAAAACTGCTTACCACAGTTAAAGAGAATTGGGCTCTGTTGGTTTTTCTTAATTTCACGCTTCAGGCCTTTAACTTGAGCTCAGTGTTCAGTTTATGATCAAACACCGACAAACGTGGCAAGAGTCGGATATTCACAAGATCCGAAACGCAAGAGCGTCGAGGGAAAGCCAAAACGTAGGAAATTGAAAAGAGGAGAATTTGCAAAACTTTCGTGGGTCATTAAAATCTTGCACAAAAACTCTTGTGAGACGGTCTCACGGATCAATTTTATGGGTCGAATATCTTATTTAGGTCATCTATGAAAAAGTATTACTAAAAAGAGTATTACTTTTTATTTTGAATATCAGTCTACTCACTTCGTCAGATCGTCTCACAAAAAATTACTCAAAATCTTGATCCAATCCAAATTTGAATCATGTAATTTTGCACAACATATGTCATATTTAATTAAATATTCTCTTAAATAATTATATAAATATTATATTTGTTGGAGTACAGATTTTCACTTCCGGACGAATTTTTAATATTTGAGTCGAATTTTTTATATGAGTTTTCAAGTTTAGTTCCATATTTTCATATTTGAATCGAGTTTACACGTTTAGGTTGGAGTTTGATTTAAAATTTTGGATAAAGTTTGGTGTTTGAGTCGAGCTTGATGAGCTTGTGTCTTGGAGTGGTGGGTAGCAATCTCGAGGACATTATTGATGACTTGGCTGAGGTTGCCTCCACTTCCCCTTGGATATTAAGGTCAAGTGTAATTATTTGCTTTCAAGCAAATGACGTGAGGTCATCTGGTTTTGTTACCGAAGGAATCTTTTATTGGGGACCGATGTAGTTATTTCTGTTTTGTAAATTTTTTTTTTAATGTTATTTCTCTTTCTGTGTGAATCTCAACAGATGGCTGTGGTTGCAATTGCAAGAAGAAGAAATTTACTGAATGATGACCTTATCATTGCCTTTGCAGAATGTTCATGGGAGATACTCGACCTATCTGGTTCAGATGTTTCGGATACTTGGCTTAATCATGTAGTTATGATTTGTAAAAATCTAAGAGCCATGGATATCAGGTAGTGATAAGTTCATTTGAGTTTCTTGCACTTGCTATCGATGCAATATGACTTGGGAATAGACTTGTCAAATTGGGTTAGGCCCGTCGGGTCGGGTCGGCCAGCCCCGCTATAAAAATTGGGCTGGTTGGGTTGATAAAATAGCAGCTCGTTTGGAGGCGGGTCAAATGGGCTGAGCCCGTTTGGGTTACGGGCCAAGATGGGTCGGGCCCAAACGGGGCGGGTTGGCCCGCCAAATTAAGGTATAATTTTATTTTTTTTTTATATTTTTAAGTTTTAAGTTTTATATAAAAATTGGAATAAGTCTCATGCGCCTCCATCACTCTCTTATCTTATTTCTTTCTTATTTTTCTCCTTGGTCTCGCCTCCATCACTCACTCTGGTAAAATCTGAATCTCTGTAAATTTTATTCATGAATCTTAAAGGGAAGAAATTTCTGTAAATTTTATTCATGAATCTTAAAATAATTTTTAAGCATAACAGTTGTTTGTGAACCCAAGAGCGGTTTTGTTTGAAGTCCGACGAGTTGTAGTGAAATTTTGTGGATCCGACGGAGGTTTGATAATTATGTGTATTGTTGAACACATAATATTTTCTAAAATTTACAACCTTCTCTTTCCTCGACTTTCTGTTCTCTTCCATGTCTCAATATTCATGTTTGGTTTAAGCACTTTACTTTTTATGGATTATGTTAATGCTTTCTTAATTTCTCATATTTCAATGTTTTTAAGTATTTTATTAAACTATTTGACTAAAATATATTTTTCTTCTATGTTTACTGTGATATTGTTTAGCATTTTTCTTAAGAAAATTAACGGGTTAAAAATAAGCGGGTCGGTCCGCCTAGCCCGCGGCCCAAGTTGAGTTGGGTTGGGTTGGCCATTTAGAGGCCCGCGAGCCCGCCCCGCTCCGCCTAATGGCGGGTGGCGAGCGGGCCCGTCCCGCCAGCCCGTTTTGACATGCCTACTTGGGAAAGTACTTTTCTTCTGTTTTGGTACTATGGCCATCCAGTTGATTTGAACAGATGTTTACCTAATGATGAGACCTCGTTGAAATAGATGAGCCGGGTAAGGAGCTCCAACGGGTCAAATCAAGAATTTATAATGTTTGAGGAATTTGAGCGAAAGAACGGCTGTAACAATCACCTGCACACAAGAAAAGAACTCGTGAATGGGCGTCGAAGGAGTGTCCGGCGTAGCCACTCCGATGCTTAAGTCAGCAAGTTGAAGATGAGTGAAAATGGCGATATATGTGTGAATATATGTGTGTTAATACTTAGGATTCAGAATCTATAATGATATTAATACATGCTATTTATAGTAGAAAATGGATAGGTACCTCGTTTCCCACGCTACCTATTAAGTATGACAAGTCAGCTGCCCATACCATAGCTTCTGATGACTTCTAGGACACTCCAAGCACAAGTGGTTCTGACAGATTAGACGGCATGTATCAATCACACTCGAGTGTGGTGCAATTCTCGAGATGGCCCGGGTAGTATGGTACCTGGCTGGTTGTGTGAGAACCCGGGCTGTTGGTTGATCACCTGGGAAGAGGCGCAGTGACCTGGTTCTTGAGGATAGTACCCGGCATATTGGCTTTGATTTGGGCTATCCAAGTAATAAATCGGGTTAATGATGACCCTGATCTTTATGGGGTATCACCTTCTAAAATTATTATTTTCGGTCAATTAGCTTCAGGTTTATTGGATTTATTTTTGTGTAGATGGCCTAATAGTGGTATTGGATGTCTTAACTTGAACTTTATTTACTTTCGTGAAACTATTGTTTGTGCTGTCTGTGCGGCAGATTGTCATCAAATGGCGTTTGCTCTTGAGATATTGAGATGGGGTATGCACTTTATAAGCGTTTTCTGGTTCAGTTAGTGATCTTGCATGGTATGCAAAAGCAATATCCTTTGAGATGTTAGGTTAGATTTACTGCTAGTATAGCGTTGTTTTTCCTGTTTCTTTCCTTATTTAAAGAGATTTATAGTTCTGTTGCATAACCTATGAACCATAAAGACACTTTTTCCATCATTTGTTGGCATTATAACTTCTGAGTTTTGCAGAACTTTGGGGATGCGCAAAAATGGTGATCAGATCAAATAAAGTACGTTTGTATTATAACTTCTGAGTTTTGCCATCGTTTCATGCGATTGATGTAACCCATTTAAAACTCATAACAGGAAATGAGCCGATTGATGTTGCAGAGGTTGCTGCAGGAGTGTGACTATGCTGCAGGTCAATCATCACTTGTAGGAACATTGTACATTATTGCATTCTCCTATGTTTTGAAACTTTCTGTGTACAATTTAAAGTTGAAGTATAAAGATCTTATCTTAATCTTCGCTGAATCACAAAGTGGCTAAGTTGACTGGTTGGTGACATTGTTGGATGGTTCCATCGTCAAAAATGCATTGCTTTTTTGTTTTGAGTAGGTTTATTGTGAAACGGTCTCACGAATCTTTATCTGTGAGACGTGTCAACCGATATTCACAATAAAAAGTAATACTCTTAGTATAAAAAGTAATATTTTTTCATGGATGACCCAAATAATATATCCGTCTCACAAAATACGACCCGTGAGATCGTCTCACACAAGTTTTTGCCTTTTGGTTTTAGTATGAAACAAAAATGGAATACTTACTTTTAATATTATATTATCAAGCAGAGTTTTCCTCTATATAATTATGTTTGCTCTTAATGATATTAAAGTTTTAATCACGGAGCATGAATGAATGGAATAATACATGAATGTGATCGATATTGGAATGAAATGAATATGAGAATGAAATGATGATTATATTTCATTTCAACTATGGATACAGGAAGAAATTATTAAAAAAAATTAAATTAATTTTTTTTAATAATCAAATATTTTTAATTAAAAATTCAAAATAATTAGTTGCTCAATAAATATTATTATAATTTCTCTTATTATCAAACATGCATTGAGTACTTTTTATATATATATTATTTTATAGGTACTCGTTTTTCATGATAGTATTGTTTTTATTTGGAAATTATGAAAATAGAAAAAAGAAAATCATTTTTTATGCAATTATATTTCACGTACAAAATTTATTAATATATTTATTCTGAATTTAATGTATATTTTGTTAGAGAAACGAAGCCCCGATAACCCCTACTTCTTAACCTCCGTCAAACTACAACGCTCCGACAGGGAGTTTGCTGTCTTCGGAAGAAAACCTGCAAAACAACGGCCTACACCAATTTTCGTGCTCGTTCTATGACGTTCAGATACTTTGCAGCCAGAAAATTTTCCTTAAACCCGAAAAACCCAATGCGCTGATTTGAAAGAAGTCGAAAGGGAAATACCATGTTCAGTTCCAGCTTATCTACGATGATCATCTCTGAACTTTCATTCCACAACTTCGCTTCGATCTCTTTCCAGTCACAGCTTAGCCCATTTCCTGTTGTTGATCCCACACCATCTTCAAGGTTTAATTTTTGTCAGTTCCAAACACTTCCCTCTGTTCGAAATGGGCTTCGTGAAATTCGAGAGAGAATTGAAACGGTTAAAAACACGCAGAAACTTACCGAAGCAATGAAACTAGTGGCTGCAGCCAAGGTCCGGAAAGCACAAGAAGCAGTCATTAACAGCCGACCCTTTTCTGAAACCCTTGTAGAAGTTCTGTACGACTTAAACCAGCAGTGTCAATTAGATGATGTGGAAATTCCCCTAACAGTAATCAGGCCCGTGAAGAAAGTTGCTCTCGTTGTTATAACTGGTGATAGAGGCCTTTGCGGAGGTTTTAACAATGCGATATTGAGAAAGGTGGATGCCCGTATATCAGAATTAAAGAATCTAGGGTTGGATCACACTTTGATTAGTGTAGGTCTAAAAGGCAATGCACATTTTAGTAGAAGGCCAGATGTGAATGTGGATAGATTTATTCGAGGGGAAAGCTTTCCTACATCAAAAGAAGCTCAAGTGATTGCTGATGTTGTATTTTCTCTGTTTTTGAGCGATGAGGTTGATAAAGTGGAGCTTTTGTATACAAAGTTTGTGTCCTTGATTAAGTCTGATCCTGTGATTCATACATTGCTTCCTTTGTCTGCGAAAGGTGAAGCTTGTGATGTCAATGGGAAAAGTGTTGATGCTAGTGAAGACGAGTTCTTTAGATTGACTACTGAAGGGGGGAAGTTGACTTTGGAGAGGGATCATACTTTGGGTATGCAACGGGTAAAAATGTTACCAAATTACACATTTGAACAGGACCCAGCACATATTCTTGATGCATTGATGCCCCTTTATTTGAACAGTCAGATATTGAGGGCTTTGCAAGAATCATATGCTAGTGAACTAACTGCTAGAATGAATGCAATGAGTAGTGCTACTGATAATGCGATGGAGCTGAAGAAGTCTCTTTCAATTGCTTATAATCGAGAAAGGCAAGCAAAGATCACAGGCGAAATTTTGGAGATTGTTGCTGGAGCTGAGGCCCTTATGTAATTGCAAATGAGGTGGACAACTGAGGTCCTAATTGTTTTCTTCTCTTTGCATTTTATTATACCTTTTTCTAACTCCTTGGACTTACCTTGACAGGAGATATTACATTGTTAACATGAAACTGTGTCACGTAGAGGTCATTGCTAGGATTTGTTTTGGTAAATGTGGTTGATTTATTTAGTTTCTCGGAGAGAAGGTCGCCTACGATGGATCTTTTAGAAAAGAATTTGTGCTTATCCTATTGCTTCTATCTTAGCATCCTTGTTTTTATTGGCACAGCTTCGTTCTCATGTCCCTTTTATTTGGCCTATGTCCTTAGTATCAACTGTTTGTCAAGTCTCAAAGCAGATAAGATGTGTTCTGTAGTATTATAAAAGTGTGGAAACTAGAATACTTCCCTTTTTTGTTTCTTGAGAAGACCTTAAGAGATTTTCATTGATAGCAGAGAAACATATCCTTTCGGCCGAATTGCTTATGTTGAAGCATTGTGTGTCGTTTGCCGAATGGCTCGATGTGCTGCTTATAGTTAATTTGTTGTTATAAGATTATTGCATTTCTTCCACTCGTGAGTTTTATTAATATCCTGAATCCAAAGTCTCTGAATTACATGTATTGTTGTTTCTTTCAAGTGGTGGTTGTTCGAAGAGGTTAAACTAGGTAAAGGAAGTTTTTCATAGATCGATTATCAATACTGCAAAAAATAGCTGCAACTGTTTACCGTTTCCGTTCCTCAGGTATGGGATTCGGAAGGGAGTATTGGAGCAAATTAGACTTGATGCAAACAGAGATTTTGATATTAATTTCGACATAGTCGAGGGATTTGTTAGGAACATGTATCTCTGATGTTCAGCAATCATCATGGATGCACGATTTTGTGGGTAAATCTTTCTAGAATACGATGTTGAAATTCTTGTGCGCATATAATGGGAAAGATGGTATAAAACTCCACCATGCCTCCAGAACGACTTCTTTCTTTCTTTCTTTTTTTTTTTTTTTTAATTTTTGTTTTTTAATCGTTTCCCAAGACAAGTATAAATGTAAAACCTGCGCGCAATTATCCTTTTGATTTCAACAAAGATTCTCGATGGCTGTACGATTGGCGGCTGCCATTTTCTTTTTACTATTTCGTGTCAATTCGATATAAAGATTTTTTTATAAAAAAAATACAAAAGGAAATTCCTTTACTAAATTTCTAGTAAACCGCGAGTTGAAAATGGCGTCAATAAAATTCGTATCTGTCTCAACTTTTGGCGATATAAAGGAATCAGAGGCGCCAGATTCAGTGCATGGCGGCGACCCTCCAGTTCATATGGATCTTCGCTTATTTTGTACGATAATGATGTTATGTGTATAAATTAAATCGGTATATCAAATCTTGTAATCTAATTCAGTTGGAACCAGTTGTAAATTTTTTTTTTTACCTTTTGCTTCGTTAAATTAAATGGTCATTTCTGTGGTGTAGTTATTGTGTTATGCCGGTTGCATTTACTGGTTCAAATGATTTTTTTTATTTATATTTTTGTAAAAATTAGTATATATATGTTTTAGAAAAAAGGTTAAAATATTAAAATCATGTGGGAACTAATAGAGACTTTTCATTTGAACGTGCCCATCATAATAATATTTGTGTAAGATGTCATCATCGATCACTATTTCCTTGCACCAAAACTGTTGGCACATCTTTTATGTGGTTTAAGTTCAAGAAAATATTACTTGACCAACCTGTTCCGACCAATAGTCAAACAAGATTTTGAGGTTGTGCTTGTATTAAAGACGTAGAATTTCAAATTATTTGATTTTTGTAGATAAATTTCAAATACACTTCTTATTAAATTATGTAGTTTCAATAATAACTACGATGGATTTCAATACATATATCAAATCAGTCCTTTTGAACCAAATCAATAAATACAAACATGGTATGAGTTAATTCCATTTTTCAGTGATTTATATTTGGGAAAAACGAATGCATGAACCTACAAAGCAAGCAACGTAAGGCCTTCTGTATTAATTACTAATTAATCAGCAAAGGGAATTGATTAAGATTTTTTTACGAAGATTTATCGTGTCTTGATAAGGCGATCGAGTTGAGAAGTGTCCAAATACATCGTACGTATGCTACACGTGGATTTAACTCAGCATCGCATTCATTGGTTTCGACATTCTGTTGATCGCTTAGAATAGAATAATTGTCACAATCCCATGAAGAAAAAGTGGACAAAGGAAACAACCTCGAAAGACATAAACTCCACTGTGAGATTTTCGAGTTGGGAAGTGATATATCTCCCAGACCCATTTGACCTTTCCACAAAGAGAAGAAAGAGATGTAAATTTATACCAATTAAATGTTAAGGAAATGTCTTTATGTTGCCTCCCCCTTGTCTATCATTCATTTCCAATTTTTTCCCCATGTCTTATTTAAAACACCAGCTTAGCTCGATCCCGTGTCCAGCGCTATATTGTAAATAACAAGCCTTCAATATTCTATACCCTCTAAATATTCTTTGAATCAAATTGCTTAAGAATATGGGGTGATACTTGAAGCTGCATAATTTTTCAAGACACTGCGCTGAGGAAAGCAGTGCCTGGAAAATTGTGTCGAGAAAAAATAAGTTTTTTTCTAGCTTTCTTGTTCCGTATTGTGTAAAATCTTGATTTCATACTAGGAATTGCGGAATCTTGGATCTTTTTAACCGAGTTGTTGTGTGTATATATATTTCCAGGAATGGAGAATAAGTACGGTTTATACAGCCCTGGAAGCAGCGGGTGGACATCGTTGAGAAACGAAGAATTCCAGGAGGAGGACGTGTGGGAAGCTTTCCCGGAAATACATGATTCCATTTCCAAGGAGAAGACCGCTTACATGTCCAAGGGCCTCCAATACCCAGCCAGGGCAATACCGAATCCCAACAGATATTCTTATTCCAGCCAACCCGAAATCATTCAACGTCGCTCAACACCTTTGAACATACCCATGATCTGTTCAGAAACCTACAAAAATTCTCGTTTTTGGCTGGATGCAGATTCCAACGTGGACGAGAATAATCGTGGAATTGCAAGAAACAGGTGGAACAGCGACATTGAAGAAGAAGATTATGATGATGGTGAAATCGAAGAGAGTACCGTCATGATTCCTCCTCATGTATGGATTGCCAAGAAAATACGGCCTTCATCTTCTGTGTGCGAAGGTGCCGGAAGGACACTGAAAGGCAGAGATTTACTCAGTGTGAGAAACGCTGTTTTGTCCAAAACTGGATTTCTCGAATCAAAATCAAACTGAACTCCGTTTCTTCAGAAAAATTGTAAATATTTCGCTCAAAGTATTAAAAACTGTAAATTTTTACGTTAAAAAATTATATGTTTATATATTACGGCTCATAATGGATACGATAATGGTTGACTTTTTTTCTAGTCTCCGCTCAACGATAATGTTACAGCTGTGTGGCAAATTCCATGTATCTTCTGCTCTTCTTCGCCTTGCAGCGTTTGCCCATTCAATCTACATTATTATCAACACATTTGGGAAATTTCCTCTATGTTTTCTTTCTTTCTCGAAAAATTGAACATTTGTTCCTCAACTTAATTGAATTAAAATGTCGGATTTCTCGATCAACTATCCATAGTTTGAAACTTCTTTCTTCCTCCTAGAATGAATATAGGTGAACTCAAAGCGTCCCGAGGCCGAAGCGAATCACTAAAATCGTGTGTGTGTATATATATTTGTAAATTACAGTCAATAAATTTATAATGCGTTTTGTTTTTATAAAAATAGTGTATATAAATCTTATTTATTTTTTTTTTCAATTAAATTTGGATTTCACCCTTATAAAAAAAATCTTAGACCCGGTCACAAATCCACTTAAAAAAGTACATGACCATGTCTTGAATGAAATGATTTTCAATATCGATTTATTAGTAAAAAAATCTTCTCCAAACTTTTGAATTGTCAAAACAAGAACTTTATGTCAATGGATGCCCTATAGGATTGGCTTTGTGCAACAGCCACAACAGTAGGCATGCAACGCTAGCGTCGATTTGATCTCCCCGAAGTGGGAAAGAGCCTTCGCCATCTCTGAATCTTTGTAGAGACAAAAATTTTGAGGTTGATGACAAATAAATTCCAATATATTGAAAGGTTCAATTTGAACCTTTGTTGTAATTTGAAGTTACAAGTTGTTAAAGATCAAAGCGTAGGGCAATTTTTATCTTTTATGTATTACACGCGTGCAATACGAGGAATTCATTGATTTTCTACTCTTTCCCACTTTGTATGTTAGAAGATAATTTTGTCGGATTTGTCCATGCTACCAATCTATTATATGAGTAGTACTAACTCATTATCAAGAATTAGTAAATAAGTCACATTTGCTTTTTTATATGTAATATGACTATGTGAAAAATAATCGTGGCTCCATTACAATCTGTCAATTTTCTGATCTAGCTATATTTCTACAGTGGTTGGTGGAGAAATAGTAACGAATATTTTTTTAAAAAAATGCATATTAATATTTTTTTTTAAAAAAAAATAGAAGGTATTTTTTGAATAGTTTGTATGGTGATTCAGTTTCTTTTACCTCATTGAAAAATAATTTTATATATAACAACCAAATAGGTTAATTAATAAAGCATGCAAAGTTCTTCATACATTATATATATTGATAATTTTCAATTATAAGTAATAGCTACTGTTTTTAAAGTATTTTTGTTCACACAAATAGAAAATTTGGAACAAACCAAAAACTAGAAAACGCATAATAACTGAACAGAAAATTCTCATAATTTTTTTATTGCTAAATTTTATCGTTTAATTTTTTGATAATCTTTTTTTTCTGTTTAAAAAAATTTACGACGTTTTGTGATATTTTTTAAAATTTAAAATAGTAATGCAATTATATATTTGTGGCTCTCCGAGGGGTATGAGAAGTGTGTTAAAGGTGCTAGGCGACCCCATCTATATACTTACGATTTTTGAGCGAGGGGGTTATTATTAATATTATTATCATTGTAACGGGAACCCGAATCATTTATCTGTAAATGTGTACTGGATAAAATTTTTGAACTAAATGCAGTAACATGTAATCTACGTCGACCAATTAAACCACATTATACAAGTCTTATGCGACCTGACTCGTCTAAAAATTTGTTGGTCGAAAATAGAACATATGATCAATTAATCACAAGCACGTCGACTCTACTAACTCAAACATTTCGACCCATTATTATTAATTTATTTTTGATAGAATGACTGAGAGTAGTAGGTCAAGGAGCTATGTCTTGATCAGGCCGACCCAAGCTAAATAGCATTTGATTTGACTAGTTCGATAGTGAATACAATTGAAAATGAAATGTAAGATCGAGTGAATTTTGCCTTCACATGGTGGGCGTTTTTATTGAGGTGCGTCACGACCTTACATTAATTAATGATCAATCAATCCAAAGATCATGACCACCTACCCTATATCAACCAACGACAAGGGAGAAAGTTTTTTTTTTTTTTTTTTTTTTTTT